>NW_026267367.1:398487-399152 GCF_000697945.3 Frankliniella occidentalis | reverse complement strand
CCCCGCCCCCGCCCGCGACCGCGACGGCGCAGCGCGGAGGAGAGCGTGGCCGGCTGCTGGAGGTGCTGCTGCTAGCTGGAGTCCAGCAGCCAGTGTCCTGTGGCAGGTCGTCACTCACTCTCACAACTGTACACACTTACACTCTTGTACCTGGGATGGTTGATGATAAGGACGAGAATATGGTATTTTTGGTCGATTAATTATTAATGTGATGGAACTTGTTGGTATCGTAATTTGTTGTTTTGTACATATTATGTTTATTGTCGTGTTTTGTTCTTCCAAATAATATTTTGTTTTGTACATAGGATTAAGACCGCTCAATAAAAATTTTATTCTATCTACGTACACGACGCGCGTTCTTTGCTTTCAAGTCCTGGCTGCACCCTCCGATATGGAAACTCCCTGACGTCGGCTATTACTTTTATTTTAATAGTGCGAAATTGACTGATGCCGATACGAGCGTCCCTTAAACAGCGGGATTATTGCCCGGCTGCTCTGCTGCCGCTGCCGCCTGCTGCTGCTCCCGCCTGCTTAGATCAACGTTGGAAAGTTTTCAAAGCAAGCGAAGCACGGGCAGACAAGAATCAAGCGTTCAGCAGCAGCAGCCGAGGGGGAAATCACTTGCGAAATAGTTCGTACACCTTCCCCCGAAATAGTCCGAAATA
>NW_026267367.1:394143-398437 GCF_000697945.3 Frankliniella occidentalis | reverse complement strand
CCCCCCCCCGGCTCTAGGGCGCTTCGAGGGGGGTAGTGTTTTGTTGGCGTGCGCGTGGCGCACTCGTGACCCTCCGGGCTGCCCATTGGCCGCAGTGTTCGGCTCGAGCGCTCCTCGTCAACGTCAACGACACGACGAGCACGAGGTGTGCGACGAGGCGGCCCCGCGGTCCAGTCCGTGTTGTCTGCTGTTGCCACTCGGACCCCTTTGACCCGGGGCGCTACTCGACAAAGTAAAACTTCTGATCGCGGTGCATTTGCAGCAGCTGGCGCGCACCATGTTTGAAGTCTATGCGACGACTAACTTATGCCTGTTTTCTCTCGTGTTGCAGGTGGCAAGGGCCCGGACAGGACGGAGCCGATGGGTGCCCTGGTGCAGCTGCAGATGCAGCAGCAGCAGCTGGTGCAGCGACAGAGGAGGAGGCTGCAGCCGCACAAGGTGAGTTTGTAGGCGGCGCACTGTTATCTCTGATGAGTGTCCTGCTTGACGGCGTCCTTGACCCTCCGCGTGTTTCTCTCTGCCCGCAGGAGAAATGGCCGTGGCGCCCGGCTGGATCCGGGGCCCCTGCCCCGCGCGAGGACGCCCGCGTGCCCGCGCCCCACGAGGCGCCCAAGACGGCCATGGTTCCGGTAAGTCCCGACCCAGAAGCCCGACAAGATGACGGCTGCCTCGATCCCAGCGCTGTTCTCACTCGCCCCGCTCTGTCCGCAGGACGTGCAGCTGCAGCGGCTGTCGGAGCTCACGGCCGAGCTGATGCGCCAGAACCAGCAGCTGCAGAGGCGGCTGGTCGCCCTGCGCGCCCAGACGTACTACGCCGCGCTCGTCAGCTCCCTGAGGAGGCCGCCGAGGAGCTCGGCCAGGGCGGACGACATGATGTCGCCGCCGTCCTCGCCCGAGTCCCCGACGGCGTGGTCGGCCCCGCCGCGCCCGCCGTCCTCGCTGCCCTCGTCGCCCGCGCCTTCCTCGGCCTGGTCCTCGCCGCCGTGCAGCCCCGGCGACTACTCGCCGCCGAGCCCGGCCGGCAGCAGCGACGGCGACTGCGACCCCCCATCCTGCTGGGCCCCGTTCAGCCCGTAGATGGGGGTCCTGACAGCGCCCAGCAGCAGCGCCCAGAAGCACGCCCAGCCCAGCAGCGCCCAGCAGAGCTCTCTTCTGCCGCCTCCGCGGCCCCGCGGCGACGTGATTTCATTCTCTTCCTCCTTTGTAATCTCACAGAGAAGTCGTGTGTGATCCGCGTGTCCGTGACGAGGGTCGTTGAGGCTGACATAGAAGGACCCCGCCCGCGCGGCTTCACACAACTATAATAGTCAAATATTTGTCATCGAGAGCTTTCTTTGCGCTTTGCCTCGTGCGTCGGGGGCGAAACTGTGTTACAATGACTGCGGGTTAAAACGAACAGATCTCGAGTAGTGTTTGTCGGAACTCTTAGCTGGTTTGCAGGCGGTGCAAGCTTTAAAAATTAAGGTATCACGTTCGTGTGATCTTCCACACGTTTAAACCAGACGCCGTTTTCTCTCTTTCTCGCTATGACGCCATCTCATTTAGAATTTGACTTCTTTTAAGCGCAACATTGCATTTGTAGCCACAGTAGATTTGGAGAAATGTGGGTAGCCCATATACAGTGTATCATGTTATATTGTTTACTTACGTAGTCCGATGCGCGGTATAGCGAATGCCTGGAGCTACAGTCAGGGCTGCAAGCGTGAATTATTAATTCGACCAAATTAAATCAATGTTACCTTCTTTGTTGATGTTTGTATCAGAATTGTTTTTATTGTTAAGAAAAGGCTAGCGAAATGCGTCAGAAATGCTCCTCATTGAAGGGACAATTTTTTTTTTTTTTTGCGACCAGCGTGCAATGCACACCTCTGCCTTGTCCATCTTCCTTCAGTCTTAATGTGACGTTTAGAGCTACTTCCTAAAATGTACCGACGTCATTTAGAAAATCAATGTCTCGGCTTAGAGCCCGAACTGCTATTATTAAATTTCAGACTGAGATTTTCTGGCCTAAAATCTTTAATCAGTGATGGGTCATATGATCTCTTTAACTGCTCCTTTATTTGGATGTTTCCTATCTAACTTCCTATTAGCAAATTTTCCAGCGGTACCTAGTGCCCGAAGAATAGGCTAAGCAATACAAAATTTATTTTTAGATCAATGCCTTTTTCTCCCGGTGAAATAATCAAAAACGTAGGCGTAATAAGACAGTTTGCGTTTAACGGTGATATGTTTGTTCATTGTCTTGTAGAGAAAGAAATGTGCAGATGTCTTTGATCTGCCATTGTGATATTACTAAACTTAGAATCGGTAGAATGGTAGATAACGGTAATAGTAGAGAGTCGCGTTAGGTATAAAACGAGAAAAATATTCTTTGGGGATCCAGCCAACCCTGAAATTTGTTTCCAGTTATTTTAGTCGTAAATCCTGTAACGCGTGTCAGGGCTACGACACAACAGTGTTGCGGGTTTACATACTCTACGGGCCATAGCGCCGTACGGGTGGAGGGAGTAGGCAAACCCGCATACTTTTATGTCGCGACCCTGCCGTACGGTACGGTTCAGCATGTAACTAAAACAAACTGAAATCTTTTGGACAGTTCCGTTAATTTTGTTCTTACTAATGCATAGTACTCAGTAAGGCGATTTCTGTTAGAAAAAGAAAAAAAAGCACTATTAACAGTCTAAATAATGCATTTAAATTGATTGTCCTCCTGTGAAGCAATCCCCTTTATGCGTCTAAAAATACTTATTCCTTCCGATATTGCCGTTATTTGAGGGGGGGGGAGTAATATTGTCGTTGGCCTAGGATCAGTATAGTCCAGGCGTAACTATCATGCCTTAAGCGACTCGGTCCCAGTAAAAATGAGAAAGTTACATGTCGATAATAAGATACTGCTCTCTGCACGCGTTTAATTTACCACTGCAGTATTTTTAGCTTATGTTTGGTTATTTAGCTATAAAATCGTTTGCATTTCGATGTCGCTCGATTGGAAACTCCAGTATTTTTGGTCCGAACTCTTTCATTTGCACTCCTGCTCAGCTGCAGTGCTACTGAAATTGCTATGAGACACTCGCTATCTAGTCGGAGAAGTCTTGAACATGTTTCACTATTGTGTAGAAAATTTACATCAATATCGACAAAAATCGAGCAATAACGATCCATACCAAATCAGTTAAAGCTGAACCAGATAGATACCCTACTCCAATGTCCGTGATAAAAATCACTAGTATAATTCCTTATTGGCGAGCCATCTTGCCACTGGTATTAAAACGGGTAAAAGTCAATTTTTAGTGTTAAAGGTGAGGTTGTAATATTGTGTGATGTCGCATGTGTAACATAAGTAGTGAAATTTTATTGTGCAGTTCTCGCTAAAGAGAATTTGTATCCTCTCATATTGTAAACTGTTGATGATATTTATTATGCACATTATTGTATTATATAGCTGTTGACTTAGAAATTATGAGAAAGCTGTTTTTTAATTACATTTATTTAGACATATCAGTTATGTATGTACATTTAACAATAATCTGGCCAGAGGTGGCCCATTTACCTTTTTAAAAACAAAATCGTTATCTTCGACCGAGGGCTAACCAAGGGTTCTTCCATTTCAATCTTAATGAATACTAACGGAATTTCGAGTCTGATCAGTAGTCGCCCAATGTCCTGGGCGTTGTTTAGCAGCCGGCGGCGTTGTTGCTACATAAACGATACTTACATGCTTTAAACATGTTTGCGTACTCCGTCAAGCTGTCATAAGTTCGAACACTATTTTTGACTATTCATAATTTTAGAAATCTTTTAAAATCTCCTTGAATGGGGATCTATATTCAGCAATAAAAGTAGACTGTATACTACTGCGTTCTTACAGAGAATAATGAATAGTGTTTTATGTACTGTAGTAACATTGCCTCTGTACTTTAAATACTCTCGACTTCGTGTAGTAAATGGTAAACAGGAGTTCGGTGACGGAGGTGAAAGTTGCGGAAAATGAACCCAGCGACCCTTAATTGTGTTAAAAACCAAAACGTTGGCTAAACTTCGAAATCTGCGAAAGAGTGAATGGATGATAACGACGAATAAAATAACTGATTTGTTTGAACCGGTGCGATGTTGATTACTTTGCCCTCCTCTCCTGCCCCCGCTCACTAGCCGGGCACACACAGAAAAGTAAACACAGCTGATGGTGACAGGCGCGCCAGCAGGAGGCGGACGCACGGACACCAGACAGTCGGGCACGTCATGCAGAGCGTGGTCCCGGTCGCCCTCTCTCCGCCCCTCCCTCCCCCTCCCCCTC
>NW_026267367.1:384033-389333 GCF_000697945.3 Frankliniella occidentalis | reverse complement strand
ACGCCTGCATCCGGTTCAGTAAGCAAAATAAACGGGGAGGGCGTATCAGAGGAAACACCCATCCGATATGTTGCGGGCTGCTTTTTGGGCCGTGGGGGGGCCGTGGCTAGGACGCCTTGGGGGCGGAGGAAGTTCGTCACGTCATGCATAAATGATTTCTGCAAGAGCCTTTGCCCCCTTTGGTTTGAATGTACCTGTGTACGAAAAAGTACAATGTAGCGATGAACGTTACTTAGAGGTATACGGGTTTGACTTCATTCGAAACATGTCTGCTTTTGTCTTCCATGTTTTTTTTTAAGGCGTTGACGTTCCTTTGATAGTTTGATCATCCCCTCTCTCATTTTTATTACATTTCATTTTTGTTATCCGAGTTGACGGAAATCGAAGAACTCTGTCGCTCCATGCTCTCGAAATAGTCGCCCCCGTTTATCGCTCGCGTGCAGCACTTTATCTCATTGTGTGCGCCCGTGCTGGCCCCGTCCCGGTTTAAAAAAATGAAAAATAAAATGAAAAAATGAAATAAATGAAAAGAGGCCCGTGTGCCAGTCACTCACTCACTCGAGGCGGCACCATTCGCTCCCGTATAGAGCAGCCCGTCGTCGCGCAGACAAACCCATCTCTCTCGCACACGTGCAATATTCCGCAATTCACGACGAGAAGCGGTTAGTTATCTCCGCCCGACACGCACCTGTGGTGTGCTGCTTTGTTGGCGGCAGATACGCGCCAACTCTCGAGCTACCTTTGCCTTTATCAGTACCCTCAGTACCATGAAATGTAAACCGTAGTAGTAACCGCGGTGGGTTTCAAGTATTTCGTCGATTACGGAAAGAAGGTAGTCGCAGCATGGCATTCGCAAAAGTGAAAGTCGTCTGGAGGACAAAAGCAGTCATCAATTGCAGTTCATTCTTCCTGCTTAAGCTGTTTCTTTACACATCTCATTGTCACACTGCAATTGCAATGGATTAATCCATTCGCTGCTTTCTTATTCATTCGACATTGTGCGCAATAAACTTTGCCAAAAGCGCGAGGTGGCAAGTAGTAGGCGGGTCTCCCAAACACCGTCGCGACTGCAGCTGAGCGCGAACGTCGCCAGGCCACGGTGGCGCCGGGCGTAGCGATACAACAGGTCGCTGCCAAGGGAGAAAGGGAGAGGGGAGGGTGGGGGAGCAGGGGGGCGACACGGCACGACCTCACGTTTGGTCTCCTTTAAATAAAGCAACGTCCCTCCCACTGCCAAGTAAACAAGCATGGCGACTAACAGGCCCGCGGACACTCCCCTACCTCTCGCCTAAATCCCTTGCTTTCCCATCCCCCCGCGGGGAGCAGGGAGGAGGGGGTGGCGAGAGAGAGGGGTGAGGGGGGAGGGGCGGAGAGCGGTCAAATAACTAACATATTCAAGGAGCAGCGTAATTTCGCTCTCCTTCCTCGGGGCCCGTCCCGCACAGCCCGACCGACCGCTCCCGCCGCTGCAACGTACAAGTTTTGCCGCGGGGGGAAAGGAAGGGTGCCCTTTGTTGGTCCGCATTCATTCGGCGCTATTTTATGCATGCAAAACGACTCACTTTGCGCTCTTGCCTTGCTCGGCAGGCCGGCGGCGGACCAGGATGGCCTGGAGACGGACCAGGAGTACGCCGAGCGGTGGATGTCCATCAGGATCATCTACTTCACCATCTTCCTCATGTCCCTCGGCTTCAGCATCGTCATCACCGGCGTCTGGCCTTACCTGCAGAAGGTAAGTCAACCACAGTCGTCTTCACACATTATTGTTAACGAGAAGGACGCTTCTCTTCAGCACTTGCACAGACGAGAGCATGTCATGTGGTTGCCGTTATTTTTTCCCCGGTGTCATTCGACTCCACCGTTTTGTCCTGCCGCAGCTTGACCCCGGCGCCAGCAAGGAGTACATGGGCTACGTCGTGGCCGCCAACCCGTTCGCCCAGATGCTGTTCTCGCCGCTCATCGGCTGGTGGGGCAACCGATCCGGCTCCATCCGCCAGCCGCTGCTCGCCACCCTGGTCGTGTTCACGGCCGCCTCGGCGCTCTTCTCCGCCCTGGAGGTGCTGCCGGTGGAGGCGCGCAAGCACACCATGCTGGCGTCCAGGTTCCTCGTCGGGGCGAGTGCTGGTTAGTAGTCGTCGTCACGACACTTCGCCGAGCTGCACTGAACGGTGACTTTGACGACCTCAATCGTAATCTTGAACGTTAAACGCGTGTTACAGCCAACATCGCCGCCTGCCGGTCGTACCTGTCCGCCGCCACCAGGCTCAAGGAGCGCACGGCCGCCGTCTCCATGGTGTCCCTAGCGCAGGTGCTCGGCTTCATCGTCGGTCCTGGTAAGCCCCGGGGGAAAAAGAATCTACTACAGTACTACGCTTGGACTCGGAGAATAGCAACGGCATTAAAAACATTACGACAGAGAAAGTCGTCGCGGCAACGGCATGGAACGCTGCAACAGGTTGCCGTGATCTAGCGCCTGGGAGGTAGGCAACGGTGAAACACGCGTGCGCGGCTGCCGCTCGGTTGCCTATCTCCCAGGCGCTAGACTCGACCCGGCGGGACTCGCTCAGGAGGCGCCTCAAATCCCACTCCCCTTGGAGCCACAGCGCGTCGCCGTCGCCCAACACAAAGGTCCCCAACCCACCACCACCACCACCACCCCCCAGCCCAGCGGGGAAAAATATTCGCATGGGCGGCGAGCCACTGTGGCGTCGGCGGCGGCGCCGAGAGCCGATTGTGCTGGTGTGCGTTTGTGTGTGCGGGCGAGCGAGTCGAGTGAGTGGGGAAAGGCGGGCTGGTCTGGTGGCGCGCTCGAGCGGCACGCCGGCCGAACTAAAGCGAGCTGCATCAGCCGCAGTCACACTGCATGGACGGGCCGGGCCGGGCACCAGGAGGCGAGCACGTCGAGGAGGTGGACGAGGTGAGCGGCCAGGGCTGCACCGGGGGCCCGTCCCGAAGCGACGAGCTGCCAGAGGCGAGCCCCGCCACCGGCCTCCCCGGCCCTTGCCCCCGGACCCGCCCCGCCGACCCGGCGGCCTTGGATGCAGGTCCCGCGCCCCGCGCCGCTGCACCCCGCGCCTCGCCGCGCCACGCCGCGCCACGCCCCGGCCGCGCGGTGCAGGTTCTTGCCCTCGCCCCCACCTCCACCGCTCGCACGAGATTACCTGTCCGGGGGGAGGAGGCGGGGAGGAGGCGCGGCGGCCGAGAGTCCGGCGCTGCAGGACGGTCCCCCGGGGTCCCCGACGCCGGGGGGATGGGTCGGGGATCGGTGAACGAACCGGGAGTGCATCTCTCGGGCGCGCTCGTGCTGCTCTGGTTGGCCGCCGCCGCCGTCGGACGGGGGGAGAGGAGAGCGAGAGGGGCGCGGGGGGCGGCTGCCGATGCATTTCTCTGTCCCCTTTCGTCCTGCTTTGTTCGCTTCCTCGTCCTGACATGCCTCGCTCACTCACTCAGATAACTGCCGCTCACCTCACATGCAGGCCGGCGGAGGAGGCCACCTCCTCGATGCAGCACGGCAGTATTCTCGCAGGCTATCTCCGCATGCAACTAACCGCGCTACGGCGTAGCCAAATTTAACTAGATTTGCCAGATGAATACTCAGACTTTGGATTAGCGACGATTTGTCCAGAGTTCATTCATCAAGTCCGAGCGAAAAAAAGAAGCTGGAATACGGGCGTGGCTGATTCAGCGGAGGGAGCGCGTGGGAGGAGTAATTAGAAACGCTGCCCAGAGAGCTGACCACGCAGGTCATGAGGTCAACGACCCTCTGACGCGCAGGTGCCCTTTTGACCCGCAGGCCTGCAGGCCGCCGTGACGGCGCTGGGCGAGAAGGGCGTGTCCCTGGGCGGCGGCCTCCGCCTCGACATGTACACGGCGGCGTCCTGGATCAACGTGCTCTTCGGCGTGGTCAACTTCGCCATGTTCCTGCCCGTGTTCTTCAAGGAGAAGCGGATCGCGGCGCGCGAGGCCATGCTCAAGCAGGGCGCCGACTCGGAGGAGGCCACCTGGCGGCAGGTCAAGCCCGCCTACTTCTCGGTCTGGACGCTGATCGTCGCCTTCTTCGTGCTCAGCTTCAACTTCGTCCTCCTCGAGACGTGAGTACCACTCACTTACTGCCTCTCCCTCTCTCACCTCCTTCACTCGCCCGCCAGCGTGGTGCGCCGTGCGCCTGGAGGGTAGGCCGCCCAACGGGCTCTGACGCGCCTTGTGCTGCCTTTGCCCGCAGGCTGGGCACACCGCTCACCATGGACCAGTTCGCGTGGACCAAGAAGGAGGCCCTTAAGTACATGGGCATCCTGATGGCCATCGGCGCCGTCATAGCCTGCGCCACTTTCATCGCCATCGTCCCGCTGTGCAAAAGGTCTGGACAAAGCTGCCGTAGCAAGTACTAACTTTTTAAAAAATGATCGTTGTTCAATTATTGTTTTTTGCATTTGTGTGTGTGTGTTGCTGTCGATAGGTTTGGAGAGCGGCGAGTACTTATCTGGGGAGGATTCTTCCTGATGGTGCTGGGGCGGGCGCTGTACATGCCCTGGGGGTCCGAGCCCGCGCTCCTCGCATCAGGTGAGTTTAGAGGTCTCGTAAGTCGAGTCGAGTGCACTTTGATGCACACGAGCACGAGCGCGCCAATCACCCTTCCGACGGCGGGGCGGGGGAGAGAGATTGACTCAAACTATACTGCCTGCTCGCTCCCACGGTTCCCTTTTCCGTTCTTCATTATATTGCTCTTCTTGGCTCTCGCCTCGCGCGCCGCGAAAACGCTTGTCGAGGCGCCGAGCCTCGGTGTGGCGTGGCGCGGCGTTGTTGCTGTGGTCGCACTTTACAGGGCTCTTTGTTCTTCTCGAAATAAAACTCGGAAGGGCCTTATTATCGGGGACGGGTCGACGGTTGGAGGGAGACGGGGGAAGGGGGAGAGAGAGGACTTCCCCATTCTGGGCGAAGAAAGCGCCGGTCCGTGTCCGTAATGGCGAAATGATTGCTTTGTCTTGTCGCCCCGCGCAGAGAACACGACGGTGACTTCGGACGACGGGCAGAGCGAGCAGGTGGGCTGCCCGCCCTCGCAAGAGTGGTGCGCCACCACGGCCTCCATGACCGTGCTACAGTTCATCCTGGGCTTCGTGGTCACGGCCATCGGCTACCCCATCGGCATCACGCTCATCCAGACCCTGTACTCCAAGATCCTCGGGCCGCGACCGCAGGTGAGTAATTTTTAAAAAGAGAAGCTGAAAATAAACTTTGCGAAAATTGTTTCACGTTTGTCAAAAACCTCAGTAACATTTTTTAAGATATTTTTTTTAACATAA
>NW_026267367.1:381166-383274 GCF_000697945.3 Frankliniella occidentalis | reverse complement strand
CCACCCTTTCCCCCTCTCTCCGACACACGGGTGAAAGGTGAGGCTGAGAGGCAGTGGTCGCCCAAGATCATTCAAGCCTGGTGTGTACCTCGTTAGGAAGCAGGCTTTGCCTTGCCTTGCCATGCCCTGCCCTTTCCTGCCCTGCACCGCCCTGCTTGTGGGTTTGATGGGTGCGTCCTGCCCCGCCCTCCACCCCAGCCCACCTCCTCATGCATGCACACCACACCACGCTGCCGCCCTATCGCACAGATTTGCAACAGTCTTTCTAAAAGCCCTGCCTCCCGTCCCCGTCTGCGAGTCGAGCCGGTCCATTGCACGGTGCAGCGCTCCCTGCTCGCGGCCAGAGGTCGCCGTGTCCGCGGGTGGTGGAAGGTGGTAGGTGGTGGATGAGGTAGAGGAGGTGGTGGAGGAGGTGGAGGAGGAGATGGAGGAGGAGGTGGTGGAGGTGGGGCGGGAGAGCGGGGAGGAGTTCGCCCGCGCACGTGCCCAGGTTCAAATAGCCCCCGATAAAAACCAAACAGCAGCAGCCCGGTCCATTGTACCGGGTCCAGCAGCTGGGCGGCGGGGTGGGGCAGTGGGGCGGGGCGGGGTGGCGCGTGGTGGGGGTGGGGTAGGGCGGGGTGGGGGCGTTGGTTCGGCGCGTGCATGAGGAGGGCGCTCGCGGTCCGAAGGTCGCGGTCATGGTGATGGTTTTGTGCGTCGCCGTTTCTCTTGCTCCAGTAACTCACAACATCCTGACAGAGGTCGAACCGGGCTAATTTTGCTCGACAATAAAAGTAAATGTCTCATCTAATTTATCTCACCAACTCTGTGGCGCTCACTCTCCACACAGACTGACGGGACCACGCGGTCTTCCCCGCTGCTGGTTTATTCATCGGGCGTCAGCCTTACCGACCAAAAATCTCATCGCAATAAAAAAAGAAAAATAGAGGGAGAAAGAAAAAGGGTCGATTGTACGCCTCCGATAAGAGAACGCACGGCACGGAGCGGTCCAGCGGCGGAAGGGATGGTGGGGAGAACGAGAGCAGTCGGGGTCAGAGAGAGAGAGGGAGAGAGAGGGAGAGAGAGCAGCGCGGAGTGGGTCGCCAGACCAACCAGACCCACCCTTCCGTCCCCGGCACCGGCCCTTCCCATCTGATGGAAATCCCCCGGCGCGCCATCCCCCTCCCTCCCCCTCCCCCAATCTTCTTTCATTCCTCCCACGCACCTGCTGCTGCTGCTGCTGCTGCTGTGGGTGGATAAGGCTAGATGGCTGACATCGGAGAAGGCAGATAAGCGGCTCTGGCTAGACCTGAGGCCTGGGCTGGGCTGGCCCCCGGGGCGGGGCGGGGTGGGGCGGCCGAACCAGGCACACCTGTCTGGAATGTGCAACAATGTCGCCCAGCCGCGCCCCGCCCCTGGAACGCCCGTGGAACGCCCTTGGAGCACCACCGAGCGGTGCCGCCGGCCGCGCGGTGCGGTGGCACCTCACTTCTGCACAGTCTCGGGCCCTACGGCCATCTCCTCCACGGTCAGGGCAATTAAATGTAGCCGGTCCGGCGAATCGGAACGCCGCGACGAAGCAAGCGGGCCGCACCGGACTTCCCTCCTCAAGTGCACCGTGATTGTCCCAGCAGGGGGGAAGAGGAAGGGGGTATTAAAACTACTCAGTGGTTGCCAATAACGACACTGTAAACGCGTTGTTGTAAGTCACTATTTCTCCCAGTGTGTTTTTGTCCTGGAGCCTCCAGCGAGGTCGTGGGTGAGCCAACTGCAATATTTCGGACGATTCGGTAGATGCTGTTCGATGGTTTGAAATCAATCCTCGGAGCAGCACCTCTTGCTGTTGATGAACGCGGGCACGCCATCCCAGTCGCGGGTCTGCGCCGAGGCAAAGCGCTGTGGTGTGGAGGCACAGTAAGCAGCAGCAGCAGCGCCGCGGTGCGAGGCGGACAGTTCATCACAAACAACGGCCGACAAACGGCCTGGAAAACGAACCGCGACGCCAGGAATGTGATAATAGTTTTCATACGTCATTAACGAGAGGGGCCTCCTCAGCCTGCCGCCTCGGAGGGATGGCGTGGCGTGGCGGGGCGTGGCGGGGCGTGGCGGGGCGTGGCGGGGCGTGG
>NW_026267367.1:375806-379643 GCF_000697945.3 Frankliniella occidentalis | reverse complement strand
GTATTTAAAAAAATCAAAACATTGAATAATATATATTTAAAAACTAATGTAAACAAAAAGATAAAACAGATTCTAGGAAATGCATACTTATATTAAACGATCACGCAAGAGATTCAATGTACTGATTACTATGATAATGGATACTGAACAGTCTACATTTATGCTCATACAGTAAGGTCAGTAAGGTCATGCCTCAACAGCCACTGCTTTCTTCTTTTTAAACCAATTTTTACTTTTCTTAATCTTTTTAATACGGCTAATAAGACTAGTATCTTGTGGTTTTGAGGGCTGAGAAATGTCATCACTCTTTATTGAAGATTTGCTGCAAAACCAGTTCTTCTCTGTAGAGTTTTCTAAACTGTTGCCAGGAAAATGAGTTGATGGGTCTGACATTCTCACAATGGCAGTTTGCTCCTCAGTGACAGTTGACTCCACATCCGGTTGGATTTCTTCTGATGGTATTTCTGTTATTGTACATCTAAATATGAAATAAGTACCAATGAAACGCTCTTGAATCCCTCCAATAACAACAATCAGTGAACAAAATGATATTCAAGAAGCAGCTCTTACCTGGCCTCACTTTGACTGGAAGTAGTGCTCAACTGAGGGCTCACTTTTTGTGGAACAGGAGCATCAATAGCAGCCTTAATTGAGCTGCTGATTCTCTGCCAGAAGTTGTTAAACAATAACGAGCGTTGATAATCCAGATAATACAGATAACTTATTTCTGGTGGAAGGTCACAAGGTTCATATTTGCAGGGTATGATGCGCTTTTGCTGCTGCTCTAAACAAAACAAAATAGGGAAATCAAAAAAATAATTAATGTCACAATTACAAAAGTCAAAAAGTTTTAAAGAAATGGTGAATTTATGAACTTACGGATGCTGAGTGATTGGGCAAAGGCCAAGAAAAACATGTTAGCTTCACTTTTAAGAAGATTTGGAGAGAGAATGACAATCATACAAGAACAACGCTCAGCAATCAACTTTGTGATAGCTTTGAACTCAAAACCTACACCTGTGAGTAAGTCTCTATCCTTCACAACAAGCTGGCAAAGAGGTACAATTGACATTAGCACCAAAAATTATTAGTTTTAACTTCACACGTATGGATTAGAACTTAAGGTTTAATACCTGAAGGTTGTATTCGTACTCCAACTTATCAATCATCATTCTGGCATACTTGAGATCTTCATCTGCATACAGCAAGAATGCATCATACTTCAGAAGAGGGAGTCCATCCCGACAACGTTCAACATCCTCTGTAATTTACAAGAATTAAAACAAAGGTACCTGATTTTAAGTCAAGTGAATATGGGCTCTACACACAAATCTCAACATACTCTGTGTCAAGCAGCCATTTTCAAAAGGCTGAATGGTTTCCTTAACGACTGGTTGTACTTGAAGTGATGTGGTGTAATGAGTTGCATCTTCCACTGTAAAAAACAACAACATAGTATAATTAAAATGATTTTTTAAAAAGTTGAATAATTAAAAGTGATTTACGTACACATCATTGGTTCTGAATCATCGTACACATCCCATCGATCAATCTGGGCAAATATATTCAGCAGATCTCTCAGTGAAGGTCTCTTATCTCCTTTTGACAGCTTGTCTTCATCCCATAGTTTTAATATTTCGGAACAAGGATTTGTTGATTTTGCTAGGGATAATGTGTTAATTCCAGTAAAATGAGCAAGCCCCCGCCAATCTCTGAAGTGGAAAAGGAAGAGAGCAATATTTATTTCATGTCAGAGATCATTGAAACAAAAAAATTTACCAAAAAAAATTTCTACCTTGGAATGTTTTCATCTGTGGGGAGAACTCTAGCTTCATTCAGGGATTCTTCAAGGAGTCGACGAGTTCTATCACGCAGAGCAGCTATGGGAACCTCTGAAAGGTCAATTTCTGCCTGTCCTGACATCTGTCAACAAAATAAATATTTTTGAAGTACTATCCTCAAATTGACAAAATACTGCCATTAAGTTAACCCATTGACTCAAGAAATGAGGTTCACTGTAAGATACGAACCTTTAAATGGTTTCGAAATGTACAATCACAATGAAGAAATTTAGAAACGGCTTATATTGGCCTTGAAAACTTTTCAATATTCCGACATGCTTAGCAATATTGTGGTTCAAATCCAAGTTGAACACCATCCATGACCACTTGTTGCAATCTCGAACAACAACAGCACACCTTTTCAACAACAACAACAACTACGCAAACAAAACAATAGACAGACGACAGACGACGAGAGCTGTCAGTGACGTCACAAGATGTAAGCATCTGACCACAATTTGACCAAAGCCTCAAAAAGGGAACTTAAAATCAAAAATAGTAAATTTAAAACCTATATCTTGGCTACAAATTTCTTCAACGCGTTAAGAAACTTCGGTAAAGTTTTCTCTTTCCATATCACACACAGCCATCAACTTATGTAACATATTTAATTTGATCAGCTCACTACGTCGCATTTTCCACCTTCCAGAATGTACCTCAGCTTCAGCTGCTGCCCTTGTGCAGTTCTGTCTGCTGACTGGTAAAAGTTTTGAACCGCTTCTAAAATGGCAAGCGAAATGTTGACGAAAACTTGCTGGGCTACTCTGGGACAGGTAAGCTACATTAAAGAGCTAGAAAAAATTGAAATATTTGTCTTAGAATATCCTGTTGTCTGTTAGTTTACATCTGGACAAGTCTTCTGCAAGATGCAAGTGGGGCTATGGTGTTTTCTTCAAACCTCAAACTGCACAAGGATAGTGATAATGAAAATCCTGCCTATCTGTCACAAATGCTTGACAACTTATTTCATGTGTCAATTTGTGATAAATTTACATACACTCCCTTTTGCCCTCTACCTGTTCAACTGTCTTTGTGTGTTGCATAACGTCATTTCACAGGACTTATCTTTTGCAATCTTGTTTTCAATATGTTATAGATACGCCGTCTGCATACATCAGCTCCATCTGGTCAGCGTATGAAGAAGTTTCTTATTTACCGATGGAACCCAGACAAGCCAGAAGAAAAGCCCTCTATGCAGGAGTACAGTGTTGATCTAGACCAGTTAGTATTTGTCGTTATTGGTCCTCCAGATGGATGAAAATCATTTGTAGTATTGTTTGTTATTTTTGTGCATCTCTATAATTTGTATCATAAGCATACTTTGGCTTTCATCCGCTTATCACTGTTGAAAGTTATTTACATTAGTGTTAATCTCGTGTTCAAACTTTAGGAGTGGTCCCATGGTACTTGATGCTCTCATCAAAATTAAAAATGAAATGGATCCGACCCTCACCTTCAGGAGGTCATGCCGTGAAGGTATTTGTGGTTCATGTGCTATGAATATTCAGGGAGTCAACACACTTGCCTGTATCAGGTAGGTCTCAAGGTAGATATTCTATTCACATTAAATATAAAGATATTTTTGCTTAGTCTCTCTCATTTTTTTCAGCAATATTGACAAGAATCTCAACAAGCCGATGAAGATTTACCCTCTTCCACACATGTATGTCGTAAAGGACTTAGTCCCTGACATGAACAATTTCTACAACCAGTACCGGTCTATTCAGCCTTGGTTACAGAGGAAGGACGAACCTGTGAGCGGTACTGCTCAGTATCTTCAGAGTATTGATGACCGGAAGAAGTTGGTGAGTGCATTCAGTATTGGAATTAAAAGTTTTTATTTTATTGTCAAATTAATATGCTACAATTTGTTTCATTACAGGATGGTCTCTATGAGTGCATTCTCTGTGCTTGCTGCAGTACTTCATGTCCATCATACTGGTGGAATGGCGACAAATACCTGGGACCTGCTGTTTTGATGCAGGTCAGTCTTATC
>NW_026267367.1:357647-375756 GCF_000697945.3 Frankliniella occidentalis | reverse complement strand
CGGGGAGTGGCGCTCCACCGCGCATCATACGGCCCGCGGCCCTTTTCCTTTCCCTTCACTGCGGTCGCGTCGCGAGAGATGTCCGCCCGCTTCTCCCCCTCCCCCTTCCCCGCCACAACGCCACACCGCTTCTAATTTGCAAAGCGCAATAATTTGAGCAAATTTGTTTTTGCATGTGGTTTTAGCTCAGTGCAACTGGGGCACTCGATTATTTTGTTTTAATCTTTCCCCTCTCCCTAGTTAACACAGAAATATTATGTGGTTCTAAAAGAATAGATAGAGTTTGTAGCACGGCGCGTCGTTGTCGCACACCTATTCGTGTGTCGGAAAACTATAACTTTTTGGGAGATGATAACTTGCACGTCCTATCATCTGCAGGAAATTTACAGGGTGATTTTCGACCGACCTACTACAGGTGCACTTGGAGGGTGCCTAGAGGAGTGTTTTATAGTTGGACAATTGTCCGTTTTTTGGCGAAACATTTCGTTTTCCATCAGACGCTGACTTCTCTCGCTTTCCATTCGAATAAGAGCGCGGTAGAGAATGCGCACTACCCTTAGAGCTGGGATTCCCCGCCCGCTTTGTCAACCCCCTTTCACCCCTTTTCTTCATCTCTGCCGCTCACCGCGCACACCCCGCGAGGCCGCGACCGCGCGCTCGCGAGCCACCACCGCGCCGCCGGTCCCCTCTCTCCCGCCTCCCTCTCTCCAGCTGGCAGTCCCTCCCAGTCCGTCTCCCTCAGTCAGCCAGCCGAGCCGACCAGGAGCACACGGGGCGGCCAGGGCAGACACCACGGCGGGCCGCACCGGCCGCAGCCTCACATCTCGCACTCACGCGACTCGTCTGCCGTTCCGAACGTTCGGTTCGGGTCGGACCTCGCTTCGGCTTCTTCGGCACCGAGTTCGGCCGAGTGCGGTGACGAGTGAGTGACAGTGACCGAGCGAGCAGCGGGTGCCCAAGCCGCGCCCCGCAGACCCCTCCTCAGTCGTCGACATGGAGTTGTTGCGGCTGGCGGTCTTCGCCGTCCTGGCCCTCGCGGCCTGCGTCCACGGACGCCCCCACGCCGAGAAGGCCCCCGTCTGCGGCTACGAGGTAGGTCTTTCGTGCTGTGCCCCGCCCGCCCCGCCGGCCTCCCCCGCTCGCCAAGTGAGCTAAAGTGGGCTTGCATGGACTGGACCGAGATTAGCCTGATTGTTGTTGTGGTGGTCGTGTCGGCCTGCCGGCCGGTAGCCTGCTCGCGCCTCGCGGGTAAGAAAGCCAGGAGCAGGAGCCGGGCTGGTTATTGAACGGTTTGACGTGTGCCCCTTTTATTTTATTTTGTGTGCCGCCCTTTCACTCTCGAAATCGATTGACCCGTTGACATTGTCGGTCGCTGATTGACGAAATTATTTTCCAATCTCAGTTGCGCAGTTCTGGTAAAATAAGACAGCAGAAAATAATTTCGTCGGCGTTGGCAGGCAGACGTTGGTGATTTATTGTAATCAACATACTATCGTCCTATGCATGTATTCAGGGGATGCGGGTCGTTGACGTTTGAATTTCGACGCAATTTTGGCGGAAAATTTTATTTCTCTAACTTCCATCAGCAGTGCGTCACTGGCCAAGACATTCCCTGCTCCGCCCCAACCTCCCCGTACCCTGTTCGATTCGCCCTTCCCAAAAGGCTATCGCGTCAATACATTATTTTGTACTACGCAGCGATAATGAGTACAACTAACTCGCAATCTGAATGAGGCCAATGCGAAGCTCGTTATACTGACGAAGCCCAGGGAGTAAGAAAAGAACCGCGACACGAGTATAGTCGGCTGGCGGGGCGTTGCGCCCGCAGTATACAGTCGGACGGCGAGCATTGTTCGCTCGCACGGTGCCCAACAATTGGGGCCCAGTCAGTCTGTTTTGTCGGTCGGACGGCTCCGACTTCCGAGGCTCCGCGGCAGCGCGTGATAAACGATTCAATCATAATGGCAACAACTAACTTCCGAACTACCGTCTCGGGAAACACGTATCGCAAACCAATCTCAAACAGATGTTTGTCGATCTTGGTCCGATTGAACTCGAAATGTCTAACGAGCGTTATTTTCATTATTTTATGTTAAGGGATTAATTAAGCTCCCCGATGCGCTCTCTCATTCAAACTAACACTTCTTCCAAGGGCCAAGGTGTGTCCTGGGGAGACATTTCTCAACAAAAGGATAAGGAAGTGTGCTCAAGAAGGGTTTCCATGTCTCTTTTAGAGCAACAGGAGTAGTAAGTAGTAGTAACATGCTGCTATCTCGCATCTCGATTCCTCAATTCTTTCTTGCTCCCCGAAATGGCACAGACGAGCCCCTCCCGACGACGACGCTGACGGGCGGGCTCCGATGGTCTGACTGACAGGTCAGATGTCACAGCCTCTAGAGGGAGGCAAGTGCACGCGTCAGATAGGGATGGGGCGGAGCGGGGCGGCCGCGTCCCCCCGGCGTCGATATCTCGGCAAGGCAGCGTTATCGCCGGTCTGTTTGTGTCCACCGCGCGACCGGGGGAAGACTGGTAAGTGCCTTTCAGATAGGGAAAGAGTCACCTTCGACCCAACTTTTCCAGGACCTTGTCACTTGTCAACGGTATATGCATTATCTGAGCTACTTGCCCGGCGACATGTAGAGCGAGGTGCTTCCTCTTGATAGTATCAGGTCGTGTCGGCGGGCCGCGGGCAGGCCTAGTCGAAGACACAACACTTGTTGCTGGGGCACTGGACATCGACCTGGCCTGGCCTTCTCGTTCGTCTGGGGTTCATATCTTCAGAGGGCAATACAGATCGTGGGCCTGCGCGCCTACCCTACATCTACATACGCGGGCCCGCCGGCCCCGACCCGCCGCGCGCCGCCGCTAAGCCTAGTGGGCCGTGGGCCTGGCGTAGCATTCCAACTGGTCCGAGTTTTGGCCCGCCTGACCCGCCCGGAGCTGTAAAACTGATTGGGAACGGAACGAGCAGTGGACTTGGCGGGCGGTTGCCGGTGCCTATTTGGGCCATTTCAAACGACCCCGCGCTGGTGGTGTGGGCCCCCTGTTCCGGTTGCCCCCGCACTGCCCCTCCCGGTCCCCCGCCGGCCGGGTCGCTCGCGGTGCCGGTTTGGCTGTGAGAGGTGAAGTAGTAGTAGTCGGATTCGGCGCGGATCTGCTCGGGGCGCCGCCGCCGGGATACCAGGCGGGATTCGAGAGCACATCCAGGCCAGAGGTGAGACTGCTGCTGCTGCAGCGGGTTCGGTTCGGATTATAAATCACACCTCTGGTGACGTATCCAGCCCGCGAGCGTGGCGCCGCGGCAGGTCGGGTCGGGGCTCGCGGCCACGCCATCGGCGCCGCCCGCGACCCGGTCGCATGTATGTTCTGTTCAAAAACCACGTCGATTTTAGGAGGGGGGGGGCACATTTTATGGGGTCACATGGTCATCAGGGTCTCCATAGCCTCCAATGACCGTTCCAAACCTTTGGGTTGGGACTCCATAATATTTGGACCTCTGATCTGATCTCCTTTTAAAGGCCACGTAGTTTTTGAACAGCCAAACCAGTGGTAGTTGCGGATCTGTGGCTGAACTTGTTAGCGGGGGAGGGATGCGTGGTCTGGGAGTAAGTTGGGTTCGGGTCGGGGTCGTCCTGCTGCTTCCTGGCGGTGAGTGGTGTACCGGGGACTGCGGCGGCCGCGCCGCGGGCCAGCCAGCGAGCGGGCCGGAGGCGGGCCGTGCAACGGGTATCACTTGCCGCGGCCAGGCAGGCCGAGGGCCAGGCCACCATGTGCCCTACCTGCTGCTGCTGCCGCCGGCCAGAGATGACTTGTTGCGGTATGCGCGCGAGGTCGCTCAAGGCTCCAAACCAGATTGCCACCGTGATGCGGCGCCGCGCCACGCCACGCCACGCCACGCCACGCCACGCCACGCCAAGCCACGCTGCACCAGGGCGGCTGTAGTCGCAGTGCAGGGTCAGCGATGAAATACTGATCGGGCGGAAATAGCAGAGCAGCAGGGAAGTCCAGCGGGCGCCGCAGGGCTGGGAGCTCCTCCACCCTCGCGCCCATCACCGTCGTCAGCGGCAGCAAAGGTTTCCCACGGACTTCCCTCTCCACCTTTCCCTTTTGCCGCACCTTTGGCGTCTCAATCGCCTCCCGCCCGCACCACCTGTCGTCGTGTGAGGCGCGCCGCTCTTCATTTGCGGTGCTCTCCTTCTGGTCCAGCAGAGAGGCGGTCCCGGATGTGCAGCTGCTGCAGCAGCAGGCTTCCGCGCAGAACAATGGCGCGCTCGCTCGCGTTGATGTGGGGCCGAGTTGGTGATGGAGTACTTCGTGGAGGGGGACGGGGTGGCATATGGGGAGGGGAGTGAGGGGCATCTCATCAAAAATTGAGACCTATGCTCGGCCGTCCGCCGCTGGCTGGGCCGGTACTCGGCGGCAGCAGATGATATGTTTCGCGAGGTGATGACGCTGACAGATACGGAACCCGGCGCCCCGGGCCCGGGCACGACGCGGGGTGAGCGGTGAGCATGCATTCCAGGGAGAGGGGGCGGAGAGAGGGGAGGGCTAACACATCGCACCTGTGAGGTAGGCAACAAGTGATCGGGGTCTCCTGAAAGTAGGCAATCCACGTCAACCGCGCTCCGCGGCCTCCATACAGTAGTCGTGTATTTCGCGTAGTCGTTTTGTCTGTCATTTCATTTTCGCTTCGGGTCGGACCGGACCGGGCGAACTGCAGGAAGAGGTGGGCCAGCAGCGCCGGCAGCGAGCGCGGTGCACACGACGTGTGTAGCGGTTTTGCGGACAGCAGCGCGCGCGTCCCGTCGAAATTCGCGGAGAAACACACTCGGCCGACTTTCTCGCTCCCTCTGACGTTAATTAGAACAATTGCTGCTGGGGACGTTTCGCCGTGTTGACGTCGAGGCCCGCCCGGCCCGCCCGGCACTGTTGGCGTCTCCCGCCGCCCCGTCCGTCCCGCGGCGGCGGCGCGGGCCTCGAAAGTAAGACAGCAGCGGCCCGCCGCGGTTAGCGTCCTGGCCGCGGTATGGGCCGGCTCAGGCGGCACCGTAAAGTGACGCTGCTGCAGCAGCAGCACCGGGGTCCTTCCCGTCCTCCAGGCAGGATGAGGAGGAGGAGGTCGGGCAGCTCGCGGCAACAATGTCCGCGCAACGGCAGGGCAGGATGGGGCAGATCAAACGATGACTTCCGAGATTTGTCATAATCAGCATGGAATACTTTAGCGCTCTGGTCCGCCGCGCCGCGATTTTTGACACTCCGTCCCTCTTGTCTCTTTCTAACTCCCTCCTTCCCTTCCCTCCCCTCCCCTCCCCTGCAATGCCCTCCAGCTTCTTCTAATTGCGACCAGTTTTGGCCCCCGTTGGTTGGGCTGGACGCCGGCCGGCCGGCCGCCAGACCGCAGCACTGCATCCGCTCTGGTTGCTCCTCCGGCCCGGCGCTCTACCGCGTCAACCTCTCATCACGTTTGCTTCCCGTGTTGCAGTCGTGCCCCAAGCCCAAGCCCGGCGTGCTCAACGTGCATCTGGTGCCCCACACTCACGATGACGTCGGCTGGCTCAAGACCGTCGACCAGTACTACTATGGAAGTAAGTAAAAAACACAGATAATGAGGGTGTTATTATTCGTCGATTCGGTTGGGTAGCCTCTGCGGCGAAAGGGACGGGATCATGACAGGAGGTTAACGCTGGATCGTTTGACGCGCTCGGAGCCGGTACGGCACTAAACGGACGCCTCGCGGCGCGGTCCGGTGGCCCGGCCCACTTGGCTCGGGCTGCAGCGGCGTTGCCCCGCCCCGCCCCGCGGCTGCGGTTCGCACCTCACATGCAGTGCAACTGCACCGCAAGTGAATTAGACGAGATTGAAAAGCCGCACGCGAGAGTTGGTTATACGGCCGCGGAGGAGGAGGACGGGGCCGCGCAGGTCGCCCTGCAGCTCACTGGCAAGAGTCGCGCCCGATATAACAAGCACCGCGCATCTGGAGAAAGGTTGGCGTTATCACAACTATTGTGAAGGGCACGTGGCATGGAAGAGTCGTGCACAAATCCAGTATCATTTTTATGGGGGATGCGATAACCCCACTTTCTTTATCGGTATCCGTTCTGGCCGAGTACTAAATATGTACTTATATGCTATTCTCTTATCACTTTTACTACTTCTACTTATCTGCGTCACGCAGGTCAATCACTTACCCAGAAGGCCGGCGTGCAGTACATCATCGACTCGGTGGTGAACGAGCTCCTCCACGACCCCAGCAAGAGGTTCATCTACGTGGAGACCGCCTTCTTCTGGAAATGGTGGAAGAACCAGCACGACACCCGCCGCCACCAGGTCAAGAAGCTGGTCGACAGCGGCCGCCTCGAGTTCATTGGCGGCGCCTGGTCCATGAACGACGAGGCCGTCACCAACTACATGTCCATCATCGATCAGTTCTCCTGGGGCCTCCGGTAACGTTGTCCTCTAAAGACCTCAACGCGCGATCATCTCTATTTTTATTTTTTTTTATTAATTTTCACACCCTTCTCTGCACGCGGCACACACAGGAAGCTGAACGAGACCTTCGGCCAGTGCGCCCGCCCGCGCGTCGGCTGGCAGATCGACCCCTTCGGCCACTCCCGCGAGCAGGCGTCGCTCTTCGCCCAGATGGGCTACGACGGCCTCTTCTTCGGCCGCCTCGACTACCAGGACAAGCTGCACCGACTGGGCGCCAAGAACGGCGAGATGATCTGGAAGGGCAGCGCCAACCTGGGTGAGTCGCCAGCAAAAGACTCGGGTTATTATCGGCGCATCAAAAGTTCTCTTGCGCGAGGGAGCTTCCGGGCGGGCCGCCGTCTTCACACGGCTGCTTGGCGGGCTTGCCTACCCAGCGCGCGGCAGGCGCTATCATTAGCGTTGCGTCGTCACCTCTTGACACGCTCATCGTTAGGACGCCTCAGAAGTGGATAACTCGATTGTTCCATCGCGTTCCATCGTTTGGAAAGTAAGAACCAACCCCAGTTTCATCTGACTGATGATATTCCTCGCAGGCAAGCAGGCCGAGCTGTTCACCGGCGTCCTCTACAACACGTACAGCCCGCCGCCCGGCTTCTGTTTCGACGTGCTGTGCGCCGACGAGCCTATCATCGACGACAAGAAGAGCCCCGACTACAACCTGGAGACCAAGGCGAGTAGTAGTAGTGGTGGTAGTAGCCGTGGCGGAAACGTGTTTGTCGCGACGGGCCCCGCTATCTGGCTGGCGCGTGTAACGTGTTACTTTTGTCCAGGAGTATCTCTGCGGTGGGGCTTTTGGGTTTAGGATTTGAAACTAGGTGATTTTCCTTCCATGTGCCCTCCGGATGGCACCTTTTCTTTGGGAGTACATTCATTGTGACAGTGAGTGTTAGTGAAGGGCTTGATATTACTCCTCTTAGCAAAATAATTTACTGACGGCAGCATTTCAACCGGAAGGATGCGTTAGCATGTGACTTTGACTGGAACTGGAGCGGAGGGAGCACTTTATCCAACAGCGACGAAGAACTTGTGACTTTTTACCCCCCTTGTTCTGTCGGTGAGATTTCCTTTCCCCCTGACGGGACGGCGGCAGCAGCTTCCGCGCCCGCGGAATCATAGCGGAATACCGTATTAATCTCCCGCGAATGGCTGCATTCCGATTGTCTTTCCTGCGCTAGATCCTGTGCGCGTGGCCGACTCTGTGTGCGTGCGTGTGCGTGCCTGTGTGTGTGTGTGTGCTGTCTGTGTGAGTACGCGCGCTTCCCCTTACTAGCGGTGTGATTCGAGCAGGCGGCGGACTTCCTCAGCTTCGCCAAGGCGCAGGCCCAGTTCTACTCCAGCGGCAATGTGATCCTCACCATGGGCGGTGACTTCACCTACCAGGCGGCGCACTTTTGGTACCAGAACATGGACAAGCTCATCAGGTACAGTGTGCCTCGTGGCATATGGTGGTCGTGCTTGGCGCGCACCGCTGCTCCGCTCTCCGCCTGCTGTACATAGTGTGCCGGCCATTGTGTGCTTTTGTGTTGGCCCTAGAGGTGCTGCCCTACCCCCCCCCCCCTCCCAGCACCACCCAAAAAATAAAATAATCACCTCATGCACGACTTTGGTGGCGGCGACGGCAGCGCGCCCCGTGCCCGATGAGTTGCCTACCTCCGCGGCGGCTTTCCTCTCACTGTCAATGCTTTTAGGGACGCGGCGTGTCCCGCCGCGTTCCCTGTACACCAGCACAATCGTCGCCATGCTCTCGCTCTGATATTTGTATGGTCCTCGTACCCCCGACTGTGACAGGCGGCAGAGTTCATTGCCCTGGCCAGGGCTCAGGTGGCTAACTACTCCACTAACAACGTCATCATGACCATGGGAGAGGACTTTCAGTACCAGGCGGCTCACATGTGGTATCTCAACCTGGACAAACTGATTGGGTAAGCCGAGATCGTATCGGCTAGCGTTTGTGCAGCATGTGTTTTTTTATGGCAGGCTGAGGGCGAATAAAAAGGTTCACTCTTTGCAAGCTTTTTGGTACCCACCTCTTGTCTGAGCCTTCCAATGTCTACTTCATTTTCGCGGTATTTCCAACGGTACTCTCAGAAGGCAGTTTATTGCATGTTGTAACATAAGTTTGGTGCACCGACAGGTTCAAGATTTCTTGGCCTACGTTAGAGAACAAGCCGCCCTGTACAGCACCAGCAATGTAATCCTCACTATGGGAGACGACTTCCAATACCAGGCGGCTGGGATGTGGTTCAATAACATGGACAAGCTCATTCGGTAAGATTGAAGTGGCGGGGAGTAGTTTTGTTAGCCCTCACTATTGTAGCGCAGGTATACGTTAACTTTATTGATACTCATCCCCACTTCTAAATAAATTAGCACACAATGCTAGCTGAGCTCAGACATGAGTGGTGATTCACGCGCGGCGCTATCGGCTTATTGCTTTACGCTTCTCTCAACATGCATGCGTCCCGTTTGGCTAATCCATTGTAAATATACTGCTAGTGTCATTCCCTTACCCGCTTTTTCTTGCCAGGGTAGTCAAATTCTAAACGTCGAGTATGCTGGTTTAATCCCCGAAATAAAAGAGTGACTTAGCAGAGATGTTTTTGGCCGCCTCAGGTACATCAACAACCACAAGACCGAGGAGAAGGTGAACCTGTTCTACTCCACCCCGTCGTGCTACCTCAAGGCTGTCCACGACTCCAACAACACCTGGACCACCAAGGACGATGATTTCTTCCCCTACGCTAGCGACCCCCATGCGTACTGGACCGGCTACTACTCTTCCAGGCCCACCATCAAGTTCTTCGAGCGCCAGGGAAACAACTTCCTGCAGGTAAGACAACCTTCCTGCCCTGCTCGGCCTCGGTTGACGACCCGCGACCTCGTCGCTTCACACGCTCTCGCTCTCGTCCGCAGGTGTGCAAGAACCTGTACGCCCTCGCCGACCTGGGCCCCGAGGACATGGCCGACCTGGACGCCATGCGCGAGGCCATGGGCGTGATGCAGCACCACGACGCCATCACCGGCACCGAGAAGCAGCACGTGGCCGCCGACTACAGCCGTCTGCTCGCCAGGGGCTTCGAGGAGTGCGGCATCGCCACCAAGGCGGCGCTCAAGTAAGACCGAAGGGGACGAGGAAGACGCCCCGCTGTGGACGTCGGGCTAATGGGAGCGCCTGCGACGCGCTTGGTAGGCCGACCCGCCGAGCACCTGTGTGGGGCGGGCGGCCCGCCCTAAGCGCCTGTGCAGTGGCAAAGGGGGGCGCCTCACATCAGCTCGACGTTCAGTGTGGGGGTGCTTGAAGACGCCCTGGTTCGCTACAATGCAGTAGTCTAACGGCAAATTGTGTTTCCCCTAGCAAACTGATCCGCAAGAACACCGTGCCCGTCTACGACGTGGGCTCCTCGAGCTCCGAGTCCGAAGACCGCTCCGAGTCCGTGGTGCTGGTCGGCGCCGACGCGCGCCGCGCCGTGGCCGCCCGCGAGGGCGACGACGACCTGGTGCCCTTCCAGAGCTGCCTGCTGCTCAACCAGAGCATGTGCGACGTGTCCGAGAAGAACGACAAGTTCGTGGTGACCATCTTCAACCCCCAGAGCCACAAGATGTCCCAGTTTGTGCGCATCCCCGTGCCCAACGCGTCCGGCTACAGCGTGCGCTGCCCCATGGGCCACGAGGAGGCCTCCCAGGTGGTGCCCATCCCCGAGGCCGTGCTGCGCATGCCCGGGCGCGTCATGAGTGCCGCCCGCTACGAGCTCGTCTTCAAGGCCGACAACCTGCCGCCCATGGGCTTCCGCTCGTTCTACGTGAGCCACGAGGGCAAGAAGGAGCACCACCGCGAGCCTGTCGCTGCCGAGGGAGACGACGCGCTGAGCGTGTCCAACGAGCACGTCCACGTCGAGCTGGACCCCGAGACCGGGCTGGTGCGTCACATTCGCGCGGGCGGCGTCAACGTGTCGTTGGAGCAGAACTTCTTCTACTACGAGGGCATGAGCGGCAACAACGAGGAGTTCCGTAACCGCTCCTCGGGCGCCTACATCTTCCGACCCAACGGCACCGCGTTCCCCGTGGCCGACAAGGCCACCGTCAAGTCCTACAAGGGCGACCTCGTGCAGGAGGTGCACCAGGTCTACAACGAGTGGGTGAGCCAGGTGATCCGACTGTACGCCAACGAGAAGCACGTCGAGTTCGAGTGGATGGTGGGTCCCATCCCCGTCGACGACAGCATCGGCAAGGAGGTCATCAGCCGCTTCACCGCCAAGGGTCTCAACACCCAGGGCGTTTTCTACACCGACTCGAACGGCCGAGAGATGCTCAAGCGCCAGCGCAACCAGCGGCCCTCGTGGAAGCTGATGTTGGCCGAGCCCGTCGCGGGCAACTACTACCCCGTCACCTCCAAGATCAGCGTCCGCGACCCCGCCAAGAAGCTGTCCCTCGCCGTGCTCGTCGACCGTGCCCAGGGCGGCAGCAGCCTCGGCGATGGCGAGATCGAACTCATGGTGGGTGTGACCGATAAGCTCATTTACCAAACTTGAAAATTTGAACGATGTGCGTATTGGCTTACCACAATGTCGCACGGATCTGTGATCCACGTTACGCGGGCCCTGGCTCTAACTCTTCCCTGCGATCCTTGACGGCCGGTTGTTCTTTCATTTTTTAGGTCCATCGCCGCCTTCTGCACGACGACGCGTTTGGCGTTGGCGAGGCCCTCAACGAGGAGGCGTTCGGCAAGGGCCTGGTGGCGCGAGGCACCCACTACGTGTTGGGTGGAGCTGATGGCGAAGCTGTGGGCCGGCGCAGCTTGGCCGGACAGGAGCGCATGCTGGCCTTCAAGAAGCTGGTGCAGCCCTGGACTTTCTTCACAACCGTGGACAAGGACATGAGCTTCGACAAATGGCAGAAGACATACAACATGGAGGTATGGCGACTCTGTGAAAGCTGGAATGAGGAAGCAGATAAGCACGAGGCAATGTAATGAAGTGGTAATTACTTTTTTCTTCTTTTTTTTACAGTTCTCTGGCCTTAAGAAGTCTTTACCACACAATGTCCACATCTTAACCCTGGAGCCTTGGAAGGCAAAGACTCTTCTCCTTCGTCTGGAGCATTTTGTTGAGAAGGGAGAAGACCATGAACTTTCAAAGGTCGCCACTGTCAATGTCGAGGTAAGATTTTAAATAACCAGTAGAGTTTTCTTGCCCCGTATACATACATGTTCACAAACTAATTTTTCTTTCAGGATATGTTGAGTCCTTTCAAGATTCTTCGTATTAGGGAGACTACCCTAGGAGCTAACCACTGGTTGAAGGATTCAGAGAGGTTGAAGTGGAAGTCAGAGTCAAATGCTATTGATGAAGAGGAAGAGACTGTGCATGTGCAGGAAGAGACAGACTTCAATGTTCAGCTCAAGCCAATGCAAATTCGCACATTTGTGATTGATATCAACAACTGAAGTGTGGATCAAAACTTGCTATTCTAGTCTTCACACACCCTTTTGACTTATCTGTGTTTCTAATTTATTGTAATTAATGTGGAAGACTGAGCTGCAATTTGCAGATTAAAATATTTATAGGTCGTGCTATCACTTAAGTTTGTGTCAAAGAGCATAATACTTTGACTCACTCTTGATTGATGGTTCTTTTGTAAAGTGATAAATAGAAATTAGATTAAATCAAACAGTTTCTTATTTCCTCCCACCAGGATACACTGCTTTCCACAGGTTGTTAATTTTATTAACATACCTATAAAATATAGAAATAGGTAAAAATACAAGTTTACAAACTAAGCAGTCAGAAGACATACGTTAAACAAGGAGTACTCTGAATTCAGTCAATTTCATTAAGAAGTGCCAGCACTCCAAAACTGAGATTTTTTAAATTACTAAACATGTATTTAAAAAAATCAAAACATTGAATAATATATATTTAAAAACTAATGTAAACAAAAAGATAAAACAGATTCTAGGAAATGCATACTTATATTAAACGATCACGCAAGAGATTCAATGTACTGATTACTATGATAATGGATACTGAACAGTCTACATTTATGCTCATACAGTAAGGTCAGTAAGGTCATGCCTCAACAGCCACTGCTTTCTTCTTTTTAAACCAATTTTTACTTTTCTTAATCTTTTTAATACGGCTAATAAGACTAGTATCTTGTGGTTTTGAGGGCTGAGAAATGTCATCACTCTTTATTGAAGATTTGCTGCAAAACCAGTTCTTCTCTGTAGAGTTTTCTAAACTGTTGCCAGGAAAATGAGTTGATGGGTCTGACATTCTCACAATGGCAGTTTGCTCCTCAGTGACAGTTGACTCCACATCCGGTTGGATTTCTTCTGATGGTATTTCTGTTATTGTACATCTAAATATGAAATAAGTACCAATGAAACGCTCTTGAATCCCTCCAATAACAACAATCAGTGAACAAAATGATATTCAAGAAGCAGCTCTTACCTGGCCTCACTTTGACTGGAAGTAGTGCTCAACTGAGGGCTCACTTTTTGTGGAACAGGAGCATCAATAGCAGCCTTAATTGAGCTGCTGATTCTCTGCCAGAAGTTGTTAAACAATAACGAGCGTTGATAATCCAGATAATACAGATAACTTATTTCTGGTGGAAGGTCACAAGGTTCATATTTGCAGGGTATGATGCGCTTTTGCTGCTGCTCTAAACAAAACAAAATAGGGAAATCAAAAAAATAATTAATGTCACAATTACAAAAGTCAAAAAGTTTTAAAGAAATGGTGAATTTATGAACTTACGGATGCTGAGTGATTGGGCAAAGGCCAAGAAAAACATGTTAGCTTCACTTTTAAGAAGATTTGGAGAGAGAATGACAATCATACAAGAACAACGCTCAGCAATCAACTTTGTGATAGCTTTGAACTCAAAACCTACACCTGTGAGTAAGTCTCTATCCTTCACAACAAGCTGGCAAAGAGGTACAATTGACATTAGCACCAAAAATTATTAGTTTTAACTTCACACGTATGGATTAGAACTTAAGGTTTAATACCTGAAGGTTGTATTCGTACTCCAACTTATCAATCATCATTCTGGCATACTTGAGATCTTCATCTGCATACAGCAAGAATGCATCATACTTCAGAAGAGGGAGTCCATCCCGACAACGTTCAACATCCTCTGTAATTTACAAGAATTAAAACAAAGGTACCTGATTTTAAGTCAAGTGAATATGGGCTCTACACACAAATCTCAACATACTCTGTGTCAAGCAGCCATTTTCAAAAGGCTGAATGGTTTCCTTAACGACTGGTTGTACTTGAAGTGATGTGGTGTAATGAGTTGCATCTTCCACTGTAAAAAACAACAACATAGTATAATTAAAATGATTTTTTAAAAAGTTGAATAATTAAAAGTGATTTACGTACACATCATTGGTTCTGAATCATCGTACACATCCCATCGATCAATCTGGGCAAATATATTCAGCAGATCTCTCAGTGAAGGTCTCTTATCTCCTTTTGACAGCTTGTCTTCATCCCATAGTTTTAATATTTCGGAACAAGGATTTGTTGATTTTGCTAGGGATAATGTGTTAATTCCAGTAAAATGAGCAAGCCCCCGCCAATCTCTGAAGTGGAAAAGGAAGAGAGCAATATTTATTTCATGTCAGAGATCATTGAAACAAAAAAATTTACCAAAAAAAATTTCTACCTTGGAATGTTTTCATCTGTGGGGAGAACTCTAGCTTCATTCAGGGATTCTTCAAGGAGTCGACGAGTTCTATCACGCAGAGCAGCTATGGGAACCTCTGAAAGGTCAATTTCTGCCTGTCCTGACATCTGTCAACAAAATAAATATTTTTGAAGTACTATCCTCAAATTGACAAAATACTGCCATTAAGTTAACCCATTGACTCAAGAAATGAGGTTCACTGTAAGATACGAACCTTTAAATGGTTTCGAAATGTACAATCACAATGAAGAAATTTAGAAACGGCTTATATTGGCCTTGAAAACTTTTCAATATTCCGACATGCTTAGCAATATTGTGGTTCAAATCCAAGTTGAACACCATCCATGACCACTTGTTGCAATCTCGAACAACAACAGCACACCTTTTCAACAACAACAACAACTACGCAAACAAAACAATAGACAGACGACAGACGACGAGAGCTGTCAGTGACGTCACAAGATGTAAGCATCTGACCACAATTTGACCAAAGCCTCAAAAAGGGAACTTAAAATCAAAAATAGTAAATTTAAAACCTATATCTTGGCTACAAATTTCTTCAACGCGTTAAGAAACTTCGGTAAAGTTTTCTCTTTCCATATCACACACAGCCATCAACTTATGTAACATATTTAATTTGATCAGCTCACTACGTCGCATTTTCCACCTTCCAGAATGTACCTCAGCTTCAGCTGCTGCCCTTGTGCAGTTCTGTCTGCTGACTGGTAAAAGTTTTGAACCGCTTCTAAAATGGCAAGCGAAATGTTGACGAAAACTTGCTGGGCTACTCTGGGACAGGTAAGCTACATTAAAGAGCTAGAAAAAATTGAAATATTTGTCTTAGAATATCCTGTTGTCTGTTAGTTTACATCTGGACAAGTCTTCTGCAAGATGCAAGTGGGGCTATGGTGTTTTCTTCAAACCTCAAACTGCACAAGGATAGTGATAATGAAAATCCTGCCTATCTGTCACAAATGCTTGACAACTTATTTCATGTGTCAATTTGTGATAAATTTACATACACTCCCTTTTGCCCTCTACCTGTTCAACTGTCTTTGTGTGTTGCATAACGTCATTTCACAGGACTTATCTTTTGCAATCTTGTTTTCAATATGTTATAGATACGCCGTCTGCATACATCAGCTCCATCTGGTCAGCGTATGAAGAAGTTTCTTATTTACCGATGGAACCCAGACAAGCCAGAAGAAAAGCCCTCTATGCAGGAGTACAGTGTTGATCTAGACCAGTTAGTATTTGTCGTTATTGGTCCTCCAGATGGATGAAAATCATTTGTAGTATTGTTTGTTATTTTTGTGCATCTCTATAATTTGTATCATAAGCATACTTTGGCTTTCATCCGCTTATCACTGTTGAAAGTTATTTACATTAGTGTTAATCTCGTGTTCAAACTTTAGGAGTGGTCCCATGGTACTTGATGCTCTCATCAAAATTAAAAATGAAATGGATCCGACCCTCACCTTCAGGAGGTCATGCCGTGAAGGTATTTGTGGTTCATGTGCTATGAATATTCAGGGAGTCAACACACTTGCCTGTATCAGGTAGGTCTCAAGGTAGATATTCTATTCACATTAAATATAAAGATATTTTTGCTTAGTCTCTCTCATTTTTTTCAGCAATATTGACAAGAATCTCAACAAGCCGATGAAGATTTACCCTCTTCCACACATGTATGTCGTAAAGGACTTAGTCCCTGACATGAACAATTTCTACAACCAGTACCGGTCTATTCAGCCTTGGTTACAGAGGAAGGACGAACCTGTGAGCGGTACTGCTCAGTATCTTCAGAGTATTGATGACCGGAAGAAGTTGGTGAGTGCATTCAGTATTGGAATTAAAAGTTTTTATTTTATTGTCAAATTAATATGCTACAATTTGTTTCATTACAGGATGGTCTCTATGAGTGCATTCTCTGTGCTTGCTGCAGTACTTCATGTCCATCATACTGGTGGAATGGCGACAAATACCTGGGACCTGCTGTTTTGATGCAGGTCAGTCTTATCAATATTTTTATTTTTACTGATGTTTTTTTTTTTACATCAATTTTTTAAATCAGTTACTGTTTTTCTTGTAGTTGTTTTCTAAAATCGCAGTGTTTTGACTGAATTTTTCTTATTTTATCAGGCATACAGATGGATTATCGATTCCAGAGATGATCACACAGAGGCTCGACTTGATAAATTAAGGGATCCTTTCTCTGTCTACCGTTGCCACACTATCATGAATTGCACTCGCACTTGTCCCAAGGTATTTCTATCTACCACTTATCCAATTGCTGTACTTGTATTTAATCTGTGTCCTAACATTTTTTTATCTGAACTTCAGGGTCTCAACCCAGGCAAGGCAATTTCTGAAATCAAGAAATTACTTTCTGGCATTGCCAAGAAGGACAAGCCTGGTCTAGACACTGCAGCTTTACACAACTAGATCAATTTAAGTCAGGGCAAACTTAGTTTGTTTCTGATTCAGTATTATGGCACAAAATTTTTAGAATAATTATTTCCATCTCATATTTGCCATGTGTGAAAGTAACTTTTTTCCTCTTTGCCGCCTTAGTCAAATATCGATCTGTCAAATCATCAATTTAAGTGTCTTTTGTGGGATTTGGTTGAAACAGGTATCATAAGTGCTGTTTTACTATTTATTGATATATGCTGGTGGGGTCTGCCTGGAATTCCATCCAGCAGATAGAGCTCATTCACCTGTGATTGATGTACAGTTATGTAATTGTGTATTTATTTCAGCAATAATTTGCTGTAATTTATGGAGTTCCTCTATTTATTGATCAGTCATGAAAGAAAAGAAGACATCTCTATATAGATCAATGCTTTTACCTTTCTTCAACTAGTGTTGGAAAATCCCCGAGGCTTTTGGATTATGCAAACTTTTTTATGTCTGGTTTTAGCAGGGATTGCAATCCGTAAAAGACAAAACCTTGTTTCATCAAATACTGTAATGTGAGTTGAGGAGTAGCAGCCTTATTCATCCTCACACTATTGACTATTAAAAATACTATGTTTTAAAAACATTTAAATTGTATCTTTCGTTATCACCAAATAGTGCACACACCTGTTTGTAGGATCTCACCTCTTGACTCCTCTGCACCAGCTCATCAGGCCCCCTTCCTCCCGAAGCCCCTCGCCCTCCTATGAAACGAAGCCTTTCCTCTTAGCCGGAGCAAAACTAGTTCTGGTGCTGCGGGCGCGAGGAGAGGAGGCAGGGGTCTTTGGTCTTTCCCCCACTTTTCCGCGGGTCTAAGGCGCGGCGCCGCGCGACGTCGGTCAGCCACCCGGAGGATGAGAGAACCCGCTGCGCGAGGCCGAGCTACGCCCATCACGGGCTCTTCACCTCGATCAGGTCCCTGCGCTGCGCTTCCCTTCTAATGCCGATCCGACTCTGCTTCGCTTAACGGGCACGCCAAACTGCGGTCCGCGCGCGGCAGAGCTGCCCTACATGATCCCGCATTCGCGATAGGCTCGCGGCCGCGGACTCGCGGCGCGGGCCTCTCCTTGCCCCTCCTCCTTTTATTTTCCGCGCTACACTGTGTGACAGTGTACCGATGGCATGGGCATGGCATGGCACGCCCTAGCAGCGCGCCAGCCGCCAGCGCCAGCCACTGTTTACTGCAGCGGCCGCATGCTCAGCCGCTGCTTCTCTTCGCTCGCGCTGTCAGTGGGAACAGAGTGGAGGAGAAAATAGTTCGCGACGCCTCTTGGCACGGTATTATCAACAGGTCCCGCCGATAAGGACAAATCTCACTAATCCCCTGCAGATGAAGATGAAGGAATGCAGGACCGCGCCTAGACCGCTGTATGAATGAAGAAGGGGGGAGGGGAGGGGGGGAGCGGGTAACCAGGCAACCCGCACGACGCGCGTGTGTGAGGTTGTCCAGTTTAGTGCGGATCCG
>NW_026267367.1:325884-356709 GCF_000697945.3 Frankliniella occidentalis | reverse complement strand
GCGGATCCGCACTAAACTGGACAACCTCTGTACCTGTCTGGTGAGGTGAGGCGGCGAGAGGCGGCTGCTCTGATGTTTACGTGGTTGAAAATGGCTGGGAAGATAGCAACTTTTTCTCGCATTGCCTGAAAGAAGGTGTCGGCTTAACGTCGCTGGGATAATAGTCGAACAAAGGTACTATTTATTAATCTCTGGGCTTCCCAATACGGGTCATGCGGTGATCATTATCAGTACAGAATTGTTTGGTTACGTGCCTAATGTTTACATTTCCAAAATAACATTTTTTTTAGAGTGCTGTGTTTTGAAAGTCTCTTAAAGGTGAACAATCGCAGACTTTCAGCGAAATCGATTGGATTTTGTTATTATTAAAGGTATTGTTCTGTCACCACAGTTTCCGCGACCCTGTTATCGCGGTGTATTTATTACATTCGAATGACGGCATAAATGTCTCTTAAACTTTTCTTTTCACTGTGAAGACAATTCCTTTAAATTCTTGTTTCGACCTGGGTCTCAGGCATGATTCGTTAGGTGTATTTTGTTTTTTTAGAGTTTTTACTTGACGAAACCTACCAGAAAGCACACTGGGGCTCCATTCAACAGGTGTCTGTGCTGGTTTCAACGGTTTCTACTGTCTGACAAGACGTTAACATTCAATGTACATTATATATTGTCACATTAAAATTTGCGGGACCCATGTCTTTTATAAATAGGACTTACACAAAACATTGTGGGAAAAATATTGCATTTACAATGTCAAGTCTATTATACCATGGTTTTTAATTGAACTGCAACGGTTTTAATTTTTGTATTCTATCTGTCTAAAAGGTTGCAACAGACTTAGATGCAGAATTTATCATATATTGTGCAGTAAATTAGAAGAATTGTAAGAATGCACGAACTTTTCACCCAAGTCCTAAGTAAAAAGGATTTGTCTAAGGTATTGTCATAGTTAATAATTTTTTGACATAAGCTGTCATATGTTTCTCTCATTAAAAATTTTTCTCCCAAAACATTGTTCTATTTTAAGGCCGGGGATTTATTTTCTGTGGCTGATGCTGAAATTGTAAATGATCTCACCGAAGTTGTTACTACTATTTCTGAGATTGCAAGTCTTCCTGATTATGCCAACAACGACAATGATCAAAGTGTTGTTGAAATCTGCATTACAAGAGTCACATCTGCTATCAGGTGCAGTGGCAAAAATGTTTGAAAATTTCATTCATCTGCCGTATCTTATTATTTAACACTATTTTTTATTTTATTAGAGAAACTAACTCGATTGAGCAGCATTCAGAGGCACTTGTGTCTCTACTGGAATCCTGCCTTAACCACAATCTGAAACCATCTGCAAGAGATGAAGACCCTCCACATGCCAAAATTTCTTCAGATATCATCTCTTGCATTTTTCTGGTAAAATAGAGTGTTGTGAACCATAATTGTGTGAAACATAAATACTTTATACAATTCTGTATTTTAATTGCTGCCTGGATTTATATTTTTGACAGAACTACAACAAAAAGGAAGTCATGCGTCGTGCTCTTCCAGTTGCAGTAAAATTTCTTCATAAAGGCAACAAGGAACTTTCCCGGAATATGTCTTCATACTTGTCACTTGCTGCCATTGAAAATGCAGATCTATTGTCCAAACATATCCAGTTGATAATTGATTCAATCATATCAGGTAAACTTTTTACACGGGCACTTAAGTAAATTCACTTAAAATTACAACTTTTTCATTTTTAAACAAATATCATTCTTTTTTTAGGAAACTTTTCTTTATGTCGTGTTGTCCCACAAGTTTATGAGGTGACAAAAGAACCTGTGCATGAGCATGCAATGGCTTTAGTATCACTCCTCCCACTCTGTGAAAATCATGAAAAGCTGGCATTACTCTCTTTATTTGCTATGATAGCTAAGAACAAACCTGCTCTTTTGGAACCAAGCTTACCTCAGCTTTGTGAATATCTGAGTCAAGCTTCTACTGCTTCAGATACAATGAAAGTTTTTGTGAACATGGCTGAAAAGAGACCTCAATTATTAATTGATCACTTGTCAGAAATTAAGAAAGTTGTGGAATGTTATCCAAATACATTATGCCTAGCTGCTCAAGTAATATCATCAGTTGGTAAGCTGAGCAAAGATAGGGCTCAAGAGGCTCTGAATTTTGTTCTGGAGCATCTGCCTAAGGCAGATAGGGGCTCGCAACACACACTTTTGCATGAAGCCACACGGCTTTGTAGCTCTTATCCTGTTTTATTCACTGACAAAATGCTGCAAGGGGTTCGCCAATGTGGTCAGAGCCGTAATGCCCCTCATGTGAATTTAACCTCAGGAGGAGTTACAATTGTGAAAGTTGGAGGAAGTGGTAGTGGCACTGCTAGTTCTGAAACAGGATTATTGGATGGTACTGGAGGGCGGAAAAGCGCTGCCAGCAATCGCCAGTCTCATTCTGAAGCTAATGGTGCCCTTAACAGACAAGAGGCTAATAGGCTTGTTTTAAGTCGGCCAAGGCTAGGAGGTGATAGTCGAAGTACAGGGCGCTTGCATGTCACCGGGGCTCATCGGAGTATGACCAGACTTAATATAAGTAAGTTAACGGCTAAGAAGCCTGTTGTTCATCTCCTTCACTTATTTGATTGATTTGACTAATTTGTGTGACCAACAACATTTCAGCTGGTGGAGGAAGTGGTGGAGGAGGAGGAGTTGGAGGGGGAGGAGGTGGTAACAGTAGCCGATTGGGGTCTGTTGGAGGACTACATAAGAGCATGACCAGACTCAGTTCAACACAACAAATTAATTTAGTGCCAAATAGTAGCTCGGCACATTCACCTACCATCCCTGGACCATTAGCTCAAACTTCACTGAGCTCAAATAATCGTTCTGTAACTGCTATCAATAATAATCAAAGAAATAGTCAGTATGGGATATCAAGTGGTGGAGTCACTGTCACAACAACTCAAGATTCTGCTGCTTCTGCTCGCTCCAGCATGTATGCTTATCGTCAATTATGTTGCTCAACCTTGTTTTATGAAATAATATTTAGTTTTTAGTAATTTTAATATTGGTATTTTTCACAGTGGGGGCAGTGGATCTGTTTTGAGAGATGATCGTGAGTTGGTTTCAATCTCGACTTCTTTTCCGCTAAATGGTCCTCCTGTAACAGTCCACACTACTAGAGATCCTGGTAACTTACTCTCCAACTTTCATTTTATTTTAACTCATCTATTTTCAAAGTTTTAAAATCCTGTCTGTAATGTACCCGTTTTTTTTCTATAGCAGGCAATGTTGTGGGATCCAGACTTCAGCACACTCATATACATTCCTCGTCCCAGCAGTCTCAATTGCAAAGTTCAATATCATCTCAGTCTGTGCTCTCTTCACATACGTCAAAGCTATCATCCAGCCAAATAGCAAACCATCATGTTATGGGTGTGCTGCCTTTACCAAATTCAAATTTCAAAAATATTACATCTTTAAAATGTTGATGTTTTACTTGTTTTTGTTTTTTTCAGTAAACTCACTTCAAAACCAGCAGCAACTTCAGCCTTTGCTTCCAACACTACATCAGCCATCATATATGGTCACGCAGCCCCAACAACCACTTATGCAGCAGCAACAATTGCATCAGCAGCAGCAACCTCCATCTGCCCCAACTCCAGCTCCACCATATGCATCCAGTAATCATGTGGCCCAAGTTCAGCCTTCCTCTTCTGCGTCAAATCAAAACCAGACTCCTGCATATTCAAGTGTAGTAACTCCTCGACGACAAAACACTAGTGTTACAATTATATCAAGTAATTCAAATACAAACAATGCATCAATGGCCGCTGCCTCTCAGGTTAAATATTAACAATGAAATTTACCAGTCTTAAAAAAAAATTCAATAGAGATGCAGTAATGCACACTTATGTATTTATCTGTTATGTTTTATTATCTTTTACAGAGAATCAGTGTATTTGAACCATATCCAATGAGAGATACTGTACAACATTTTTGTGAGAAGCACCTGGATAAAATCAAAGCATATATGGAGAATGTGTCTGTGCGCATACCACCACCAGCGAAGTGTACCATTGAAGGTAGAATTTTTTCCTTATTTCTATCAATTTCTTCTGTTTTATATATATATTTTGAAATAATTGTCATATTTGTGTTACAGAGAGGAGAGCTAAAAAGGTGGCTAAGCTACATTTTGCCTGTCAAGGTAGAGGGGAACATTGTCTTTACAATAGAACCTTTTTCACCATGAAAACAAGAAACCCTCGCATTTGGATTCACTTGATGTTCTTGTCTTTACAGGTAACAATTTTGTTCCAGTTTTCATTAAAATTTGTTCAGTCCACACTTAACTGTTAATCTGATCTGTCTTGTTTTTAATTATCTTACCTACTTTTAGGCTAGATCACAGTCCGCTCTAAGCTCAAGAGACTCCTCTGTCAGCAGCTTAAAAAATTGTTGGGATATTTTGAAGTGTGAAAATAAGACATTTTTGACAGTGGTGACTTCAGCATTTCCATGTTCAAAGGTAAGTCTGTTAAAAAAGAAAAAAGGAAAGAAACTTGGAATAATAAGTTTTTTCTTTGTTTTGTTGAAGAAAACAAAACACTGAGCTCTTGAGCTCATATTCACTTCCTTAACTTCCAGGATCAGGAGACTCTTCTGAATGAGCTGAGACATTCTGGCTTTTTTGATGTGCTAGAGTGTGTACGTGTAGGAGGAGGAGGGAATAGCATACTTGATGGGCCCCTTTGGGGCTGTTTTCTTTGCAACCATCCTGAACGAGCTGTTGGGTTTCTGCAAGATTCTCAACCTGTGATTGAAGGACAGCTAAAGGAAAAAAAGGGCCGTTGGCGTTTATTCAGGCGGTGGCGAACCCGTTACTTCACTTTGTCTCCAGCACATTTGTCATGTAAAGGATCGGTAAGCTTTAAATTTCTGTTCCACCAAACTAATCTGCCTGTCTTTCCTTTTACACTTTTACTCTTACTATATTTGTTTCAGAAGGATGACAAGGATGTGACCCCGATTGAGGTCAACCAGATCCGTAGTGTAAAGGTCAGTCGAGGGGCACGCAATATACCTAAAGCGTTTGAAATATTTACTGGAGATCAGTCTCTCATTTTGAAACCTAAAGATGGTAAAAATGCTGAGGAATGGGTACAATGTCTTTCGGTGGCATTAGCACATTCTCATGCTCGCGATTCCCCATCTAACAAGACACACTCTTTACCAGCAACTCTACGTACACCTATTTAGTTGGGTCATTTAATACCAACTCGGTATATTTTATTTTATTGTGACTACCTTTGCTTCTTGATTTTAGTTTCATAAAACTAATATTTTTGGGGAATAGACTGAAAAACCTCAATTCCAGTTTTCTTTTGATGTTTATTGTCAAGTTTTGATTGATGTACACAAAATTTGTATATGGGGCATATATTTTTTTATGGCTAATAATATTTTATTGTATTGCATATTTATTACAAATCTGTACAGACTTATTATTGTTATTAATAATTTTGTTATTTTTTTAGAATGAAAATATTTAGAAAGTTAATGAATTTGCTCATTGTCATTGTCTCATTGTATTTTTTATTGGTGTCTGGTCACACATTCCAGAGTTATAGTTTGTCCAGCTGATTATCCAGTCTGCTGTATAAAATAAATACTTTTCGAAAAATATTTTGAATGTCATAGTCTTAAGTCCCATCTTTCATCACTTTGCTCTCAAGTGACAGCAACTGCTGGAGAAACCCAGCATTTGGTTTGGATGCAGGTCTTTTCTTTTTCACATATTCACTTGCTTCATTAAACGTAAGACCTTTGTAACTCATCAAGAAGGCAATTACTACTGTTGGTGCCCGAGATACTCCTGCATTACAATGCACAAGTACGCAACCTCCTTTGCTGATGACATCCTCTATCAAAGGCAATGTTTTTTTCAGCATATTGTCTATGGGCTCATGAGGCAGATCAAGAGCAGGAATGAAACTATAGGACAAGTTAGATAACTGTGGAAGAGGAGGAACTTGAACACCTAAGCTTATAACATGGGTGACACCACAATCTTTCATTAGTTGAAAATCTTGGGTTACATCTTGTGATCCAAGATACAATGAAGATTTAATTATTTCAGCCACTTGGAGATCTGGTTTTGTGTCAATCACAAAACCAGGACAAGACTGGCTGTTCTCTGAAATTTCCTTTTGAAAGTGCTCCCCATGTAATACTTCCTCCAAAAGTGTTTTTCCCTCAACTGTTGTTACTCTTGTCCTAGTGTGATTAAGCAATGAGCGCTGTTTTTTCAGTTCAGAGAGGAAACTCATATTAGACTTTCAGGCACAGCTCCCGCTGTTTCAAAAGAAACATAAGGTTTGAGTATTCTTGAATGCACTGCTTTTGTTTCCTATTAACAGCCAAATCGTCTTCATTATAGGTAACCTTCATTAAATAAAGGCCACAGGCTGGAGCAATGATGGACATTATCCATTCATCACTTTGTACTTCTAAGTCAAGCATTCTTTGCAAGCCATTGCATGAGAACTTCCCTTGACCAACTGCTACTAGAGCGCCGATCATGCGACGAACCTGTTGTTTCAAAGTGTGAATGATAAGTCTGATGATATTATAAGCGATAATTATTACTCAACCAGTGAGAAATATACTAGACCTACCTGTCGGTAATTAAATGACCGCCCTTCAACAATGAAATCCCAATAATCAAAATTGTTTGAGAATGGCTCATGAAGATCACACATTAATGGAGCTCCTTGGTTAATTGTGAAAGAGAAAATTCTGCGTATGGGAGTCCTCACAAGTGTTTGTTTTGATGGTTTTCCAGTGAAAGAGAGGAAGTTGTGGGTCCCAATGAGAAGTGACAATCCCTTTTGGACTGCATCTATGTCGAAGCCAGGCTTCCTGATTAGACAGACATCATATTAAAATTCAAAAGAGGCAAGAAGCAGGTAATTCATGAACATATATGTACACATAATACAGCTTTACCTGAGGAAATAACAACGTGTTACTTCAGAAATTGGAGTGTATGGATCTATGCAATCAAAGTTGTACTTTGGCACAGCTATTCTGTACAGGTAAGTACGAAACCTCGCAAATTTACGAGCATTAAAATCATCTGCAACTTGGCGTATAGCAGAAACCCTGCAAAATGTTAAAATTGTCCTAAAACACTACTTCACTGATTTAATTGGTTTACTAGATTACATTAAGTTAAAATACCTGAGACCAATGTTGTTCTTTCTATAAAATTTATTTAATACATTCAAAACATTCGTTAAGCTAAGTTCACGATCAGTTAGAAGATCAACATGAGCAGTATTTTGAATGGCATGCACCCCTCGATCTGTTCTAAAAATATCAGTAGTTTTAAATCACCAAAATAATCGAAAAAATTAAACAATAGCCATCATTGTTCTTCTATCTTTGAAGAAAATTGTATTGCTCTTCTGTACCTGCTAGAAACGACTACATTCGAAGCAAGAGATGTGTTTTTGAGGCGTTGCAAACGGTCTTCCAGTGCTCCAACAACAGAGGAAAGATTATTACCATCTCTCGAGCAGCTTCTGCAACCAAAGTTACCGCTGGTTAACCTTCTGAAACACGGTTGCAAAATTAAATACATAACCATGCCGGTAGTCCAACTCACTGGAAATGATTTCCTAGGTAAGAGAAGCTCAACAAGTATCTCCTTTTCATTGAAAATAGGAAACGATCGAAAGTTATTGAAAGTACTTCGTGCCTTCATGGGCTTAGCGTTCAAATTCATTGATCAATTTTAGCAAAGATTTCAGTCAGCACGCATTCATGCTTTCCAAAAGCTTCTGCTATGGCCCATCGTCCACCGTTTTGACTGCTATATTTCTCGTAGCAAATGTTGCACCATACTTCTGCGTTCGAAAATATAGCGTTTAGAGTTACTGTCCTTGTCTTTCCCGTTGCTACAGTGAGTGAGCAACAGAAAGGGAGAGAAGATAAACACACAGCACTATCAACTGATGACAGAGACATGACTAGGAACGATTTGAAAAATCATGTGGCTTCGCCATTAAAGAATTATTCTTTGTTTAACCTTGCTTTCCGAGGGTTTTCTAGGTTTTAGAAGCACAGCGTGTGTCCTTTTCGGGTTTGTAGCAAGTAATTATTATCTTTTTAAGTGTAAGAACAGATAAATTAACCACAAAGCGTCCCTCCAGCAATCAACTACCACAACCCGACGATTATGCGACGACCTGTTATACAGAACTGAAGTGATGGTTTTATCGGTGCAGTCGTATTATGTACTGCCGTTCATTTAAATCATCCCTCTCTCAAGTTCCTAAATTGCACATTCGGATTCAGGTCCGCTTTCCGGTCATTGGACCCGTTGCAAATTAACCAACATAACACACACAAAAGAACCATTATAATGAGTTGTTTAGGCGCAATTTTAAAGAAATTAGCCCTGAAAAGATCCCATTGTCTTATTTAAGATTCAATCTGTCAATAGTTAAAGCCCAAATGAACATTTTCGCAACCTATTCCGACGTCATTTTTGTGTCTTGGGTTGTCAACCCTTTCCCGTGGCATCGAAATCTTGTCCACTGGGGCTGCACTGCTTCTGTGACTCCCTTGTCTTCTATGCTTGTGTAGTATAGTAAAGTATAGTGTGCGAAGCCAATAAATCGAGAAATAGAATGACAAATCGTTCGAGGATGCAGATCTGATAGTTCAGAAGAGGAAATGATAATGATAAATGTGAAGCAAATCTAGCTTTGAAGATTTGACACCAGATTCTTAGGTGTTCGCGTAAGTAGACAAAACCAACAAAACAGCAAAACAGCAGAAGCTTCCCCAAGCTGTCCCCTCCCCCTCCCCTCCTACCCATCCACCATGTGTAGTCCATCTAGGAAAAGAGTATCCCCGATTCTACGGGCGTGAAATGTGTGGTACGGATACTCTTTGGCTATACCGGCTATACTATATGCATTTGCATTAGAACAGGCCTCTGCTGGAGTATGTCGTAAAAGGCAACTTAATCCCTAGATAAGTTTAAGTCGTTGCCCTTAATCCTTCTGTCAAGTCATCATCTTGTGCCTCAACGCTGCATTCGTTTGATGAACATCCATATGGCTTCAGGAGGCTGATATTGTAAATGTTGTGATTAAGGTAAGCAGGGAACATAACCTTAGATGTGTTGGTGTGTCAACAAGTTGTTGTGCGCAGAACGTGCCAAAAATCAAATTTATGTCGTCTTACTATGCCACTCAAAAACGGATTTTAATTATTATATCAATTTTCGATCTGTCAATTAAAATTCCCACCTACTGTTTTTCTTTACATTTCTTCTCTATACATTTTCCAGGCGATTCCAGAATGGATAATGAATCAAAAACTCGATTCAAACTCAGGTGTGTCCTGCTTGAGTTGTTGAAAAGTGACTATCAAGTAACCGATGACACAATTTTGGAGAAACTTATTTCACACCTTTCTGCCAAAGACAGTGGTGTGTAACTGTTTCCATCTCTGTTATGTGTTGCTGCAGGGCTTTGGTACATCATTAGTTTTATTAAATCACAATATTTTCCTTGTGCTTGCAGGATATCAAATAATTGATGTTCCACTGTGCACAGCATGGGCACGATCTGTTGTGTCCTCATGGCATGATGGCAAATCTTCTGTAGTTGTTGTAAGCTTTGCACTTCGTCTTTTGGCTATTATTGTAGAAAATGAGAGTAATTTCCGTGACATACAGAAAACGGATGGGTCAGCTGAGCCAGGTTTTGAGTGTATTGTCAACACCCCACATGGTGGTGTATTTTTACAACTGCTACGTGATGTGTGCTTGACTACATCAAAGAGTGCCTCAAATTTTTCTGTAAAATGTGCACTTATAAAGTTGCTTTCATCGCTTTTGAAACATTCATGTGGACGTCAGTGGATAATGAGTTCTGGTAAGTATTTAAAACTAATAAGGCCCATTTTGTGCAACTAATAAATTTTAAGTGAAGATTTTTGCTCATTTTTAAAATTACAGGTTTATGGAAGGAAGTTCATGAAATGTGCTTAAGCGATTCAAGTGTGTATGTTGTTCGTGAAGCAAGGAAATTTTTATCTGATCTCTTAAATGGCATGTCTCAAACTCAGGATTTGGAGGTAGATGCAGTCCTGTCATGTGTTTTAGAACCCTTTTTATCAGTGCCATCTTTTGCTGACCTTTCTCTGTGTACTGTGAGTAACTTAAATTTCTATCTTTTCTTGCTGACTAAGGAAATTTTATTTTCATTGACCGTGTTGTTTTTGTTTGTTATTTTAGTCAAGGGTTATAGCAAGTCTCCACCTTTTGGGAGATATTTTAGACAACGCTCTTCTTACATCAGATCCTGAAACAAATAAAATTTCTTCCCCTGTTTTCAATATTATTAGTAAGCCGTCAGTTGGCCTACTTTTAAAATCTCTGGAGGCACTTAAAGTTACCAAAAGTGAAGAAATGGAAGAGCTTCTATCAAAAATTGCAGTTGCTTTCTACATATTGAATACTGTCAAGGATGGGTATGTTTATCTGTAAACTTATTCTGGAACACCCAGACTAATGTTTGATTCTAACAAGTAATTTTACAAACTAAAAACTTCAAAGTTCACATCAATATATTCAATTAATACGTGCTTGTACTGTGGTATATCTAAATATATATATGTTGAAGAATACATTCATATGTGTGTTTTACAGGAAGAAACATGAACCTATTGAAGTAAAGGCTATATGCATTCAAATTCTTGGAGTGTTTAATGCCCTTATAAATAAGGGAAGTGTTGAAAATGTTCTGAAGCTCTGTGTTCTGTGTCATAATTACTGGACCTACGTTGCTAAAATCCAAAGAGCCAATGAAGGGGAATGTCCACCACCACCAGCTGCAGGAGACGAAAAACACTATCGCTTTGAGGACCAACTTCTTTGTCTGCAAGTATGTATGCTCCTACTGTCTAGATCAGACTATATATTAATCTAATCTTATTTTTTAGTATTCAGTCACTCTTCTGTCTCTGCACACCAATCTTTTATCTTTACAGGGGTTGAGCAGAACCTTACTACCTTACTTTGTTGCACTGATTAATGAATATATAATTCCCAATTATTGCACATTTATTTTATTCTAGCCTCTCCATCACAGCTGCTTCTTCAAAATGGTCTACGTCTTGTGTGAGAGTTGCAGAGATGTTTAAGAGACTTCATGGCATTTCATTCGGTCCTTTGATTACAGCTTGCACCAATATTTTCTCTTATAGTAACAGCACCAAGTGAAAATGATAAAGAGCTCTATCTTTACAAGCTTGCTTATAAAATATGTTTTGAGTCTCAACGATTAGTATTTTCATTCCGCAATATGGTTCTGCAACTTCAGCGCCTCCACCATTGGTTAGCAATGAGTGCAAGATCTGTAATGTGTCTTGCCAAACGACTGACGAGGGTGAGATTCAGTGGGGTTGTCCTTAGTTCAGTACTGTTAACGTTTTGTCTCAGCTTCCACTGTACAAAAATGCTCTTTTTAAAATTATTTCTGTGTGTTTCTATTTCTTTTGTTTTTGAAAAACTTCTCGAAGTATGCTTTTTTTACCATCATTTCTGTTTATGTTGTACTTTGTGCTGAATTGGGGATACCCTAAATCTTTTAATTATGGTGTGAAACGTTTGTGAAGTGTATATTGTGCCCAAAAGTACATACCGGTATTGTATTGTAGAACTTTCCAGACCTTTTAGCTGCTGCTTCTTATGCTTTTAAGTGTTTACAAAATGCAAAGGAAGAACTTGTGAGAGTTTACCAATTGTTGTCTGCTATTATGTTTTCCACACATCAAGTGAACAACTTTTCTTTGTGTTTCTTATTGGTTTGATAATTTTTTTCTTTTTTGTATTGTGTTGGTTGGGTGTAAAATTGTGTGTCATTGATTGTGTGTTTTTAGGCTTTCTTGTATTTGATTTGCACCTTGCAGTTATTCTAAGCACCCTAACTTTTTTCTTGACTAGAATAAAGGCAGTCAAAAACAGTACAGTAAATTAAGTTTGCCATCAATCATGGTTCTCGCCATTTATAGTTTATCTATCCAAATAGGTATACATCCTATCTCTGGTTTCAATGTTTTTAAGTCAAATTTATCACAGTGGTTTTCATCCCTTTCTATAAGTTATAGGTGCTTTTTTTTCCCTTTTGGAAAATATGTGTTTTCTTTTCTCCCTTTCATAGTATTTTTCAATCTCTCTATTCTGAAAACTCTTGTACAGATTCTCCCAATGTGTGTGGGTATTTCCCAGTCAGAGCAGTTTGATGTTGTAGCTGACATGACTGAGGCTTTCATCCAAAAGCTGACCTCTATTATTCATAACCATGTCCATCGCATGGCATATGTATTTCGAGCTGCTATAAGTGAAAGAGGTTTTGATGAAAGACTTGCTTTGCTTGGTGTTTCTTCTATATTATCTGTGAAAAACACACTTACAAGGGTAAGACAGTAACTACATTCTCTGTACCTGCTTGCTGGTTGGGTACATTGCTGGAAGGTTTCTGATGGTTGATTTCTGCTTGCTGTGCTAAAATGGGTGGTCGTGCGTGGTTTGGGTCCTTCTACTTACTGGTTGTTACAAAAAATGGTACTGGTACTTGGTACTGATGGGTAGTTGGTGTTGGTTTTTTGCAAAGTGTCAAGAAAAGAAAATTTTGTGCAGCATAATCTGATAACTCTTGGTGCATCTTTTACTTAATCATCTATTTCTCTTTTCCCTCCGGCCTGGAACATCTACACTGGGTTTCATTTCTCCTTCCATCAATGTTTTTTTTTGTGTCACATCTTTACTCTGTTGTGATTGGATTGCTTTATTTGCAGATATTTTCAGCCTGGGTTTTTCTTTTTATGGTCATTCATAAAAAATATTCATTCAATCGTCTTACCTTTCCTCAATGCTTATTTCTGCAGTTGTCATGTTTTGAGCTTTTTGTGCCATTCATGGGCCTTTTCTGTTCTGACTTTGCTTTTTGCAGCTAACTCCTCTGTGTGTGGGATGTACTATGGGTGATTCCACTCTTGAGTCCTATTTTCAAATACAAGTATCCCAACGAATAACACTTGATGTAATGAGATCTATTTATGCATTTAGAGATGCTCTAATTAAGACACAGAGCAGTGCTCTGATGGATAGGGCAGCCCTTCAGTCTGTTGTCACTATTTCCTCTCTCAGTGTGAGAGGGGTGCATCCTGAAACAGAACGGGTAAGAAGAATCCTCTATCATATCCGTTGCTGCTGCAAATCAGCTCGGTGACGGCATATCTCTTTAAATGTAGAAATCTAATTTAATTTAACAAAACTAAGTTACTGTACTTTTGGTTGTTGACTTTGGTTACATTTACAGTACTGCTTTAGAGATGGTGCTTTGCATGGCATTTATAAATTCTAACTTGGTGATCTGGGAGGATACCTGTACCATTTCCATACTTCAATTGCTTGTTTTGTATGTGACACTTAAGATTACGAGGTAGTTAACACTTTCTGTGCAACCTGCTAAAGTGCGCCTTTTTTTGCGATGGGACCTACTACCCAGAAGGTTCTCTTTCCAGAGTTCTTATAAGTCTTTGGTGAAAACAAAGACAAATAGCCCTTTTGTTATATTGGCTCCCAACAGAAAGTGTTAAGTGCCCTAAAATCATCAAAGCATGAAAAATCTTATTCCTATCTTGGTTTCTCTGCCATTTATGTACGTTTTGAGGTGTACGGTAATTAAAAACAGTTAAATGTTTACAAGTCAATATCTTTGCTTGAAAGCTTATTAACAATTTGAATACGGTAAGTTTGGCCTTTTCTGTATGCATGGAGGTACTTCTCCCTTAGTTTAAGTGCTACTTGCTTGAAATAAAAATTTTTAAATTTTCTATCCATCTTCACTTTATATATCTACAGGTTAAATATATTTTTATCTATTTCAGGATAGAGCTGTATTGGTTTTCCAATCATTCATTTATGTGCTGAAACACTTTGTCCTTTGTGCTGAATCTGAAAATAAACAAGGAGGATGGGGTGGAGAATTCCGCGAATCTCATCATTCTACACTCCTAGTTGCAATTTTGGATGGTCTGGCCAATTTAGTGCGTTCTCATCGCATCACCTGGAGAGAGAGTGTAGAATCTCTATGTTTATTAACTCTTGCTCAAGAGCTTCTAGATAGCCCAACATTTTCCAGTAAGGTTGGGGTAAGTGCAATTTGACATATTTCGTCCAACTTAAAAAAAATACCTGTGAACTGTGAATTTTGACATTGATTTCTTTTTACAGCTTGTTGTTCAAGCATTACAACTAATAAAGCTTTGTATTGAGAACTTTATGCCTCCAAATCTTGCTTTGTTGACTAACTCCTTAAGTGGCACGAGCCTTGACCATTTGGGCCCGTTAATATACAAGCGCTTGCATGATCCTCATTGGGAAGTTCGTGACAGTTCACTGGAAGTTTTGCTTACTCTAGCAACTATATCACATACAAGTAAAATCACAAATGTCGGTTTTAAAATTCTCTGTTCTTAATTTATTTCTGTATTCAAAACTTAAACGTTTTTTCCAGAATATCCACTCTTTCAAGAACTAATTCTTGATAATAAGCTTACTGAAGTTGTTGTCCATCTAGCACTTAATGATGCTGAGAACTATGTTTGTGCCTCAGCTACAAAGTGCCTTACAGCTATGATTCGTGTTGATCGATTCTGGAATGAGGAACTTAGTGACAAGGACTTAGTGGTAAGGGAAATAAGGGTTTGATTGTTTTCTTCAAAGTGTACAGGTATATCAGGTACATGATGTAATGTTTCATTTTAACATTACAGAATAAAATGATAGGAATACTTAATGGAGAAAGTGAAGGTGTTTTACGGAGAGAAGCATCATTGCTCATGAGTGAGATATTCAAATATCGTAAAGTTCCGTAAGTCTTTTGATTTGTGTTCTTTTATTAAGAAGGTACTTCACCTTCTTCAAGTTTCATTGATACAGTATTTAGAAAATCCCATCCTCTCTTCATTGCAATATTTTGACTACTATTATATTATTTTAATTTTTCAGATCTGATGTGCTCCAGAAAATGTGTCTGACCATGGCTAATGTAGTTTTATCAGACCTCCACTGGGAAGTAAAAGTGAATGCTTTAATTTTTTGGAAGCTTATGATAGAGCGGCAAATGAATGACCAGGGCATGATTGATGGTGTGTTCCCTCAAGTCACCTTTTCTAAGGAGCACAGAAAGATAATCAACCTGACGCCATCTGTAATTAAAGACCGACTGCGGAAAGTGCTAGCAGAATTATCCCAAAATGGATGTCTCCATGTAAGTTTAAGTACTGTACATCTGATGTTTCCTGAAAGCCAGGACACTTTCCTCCCCTCATTTTCATGTTTACATTACAAATAGTTTTTCATGAATTTTGTTTTAATAGGTGCTGGTTGAAGCTATTCGCAAAGATGAAGACTTGGAAGTAGTTAAGAGAGCATCTGAAATCATATCATATTTATCAGTTGTTCTTGAGAAACATGGTCTCCTTGATCGAAAGAATAATATGAGCTTAACCCCTACACCATCAGAAGCATCACCAGCTCTTAGTTTAAATAATGTGTCTTCACCATCTAATCAATCAGACTGTCCTTCTACATCTCCTAGTTCTGGTATGAGCTCCTTTTATGAAGTTGAAGTTCCTGCCCAGGGCACAGTTGAACAGAGTGTGTCGAATTCGAGCAGTTACAATTCTCTGAATAGCAATAACTATTCAAAGTCAGTTGGAAAATCTATTTTAGATTTAGATCCTCAAGTTATGGGTTTTGATGTTTTGAATGATGATGTTTTGGAGCTGCCTGGCATTTCAAAAGCAGATATACAAGACAAAGTTATTGACTCGATTCTCAATGATAGAGACATTAACCTGTTAGCTAAAGTTTACTTAGGGACCGGAGCCGAGGTAACAGGCCGCCAGGGCCCAGAAACTAAAATTTCAAAACCTGTTAGGCCTCTGGTTGTCTTGAACCCAGAAGAATTCTTGAGCCAACTTTCAATATTGGAAGTTGAAAAAATTGTAAGTGAAAGAACTCGCTGGGTTATGGATACAGGTGGTAACCTGGACACGCTTCTTGATGACATGTTAATCACACGAAACCTCAGTCTTAAGGAAGAAGACGACTATAATGCTATGGACTGTTACTGAACATGTAAGAATTTCGTCTAAATCTAATTTGTATGAAATCTGTGGGGTCACTTTTGTTGAGTAAATTTTTAATTGATAGTTTCCTGACCAATAAAATTGTCAGTTGTACTTTGTTGAATACTATGAGTTTTCCACACTCATCAAAGTGCCTTATTGTAAGTTATTAGAGTTTATAGATTTTGATCTTTATATCATGAGATATTAAGGCAAATGAAAATATTTGTAAAACTATATGTGTATAATAAATGTTTTTTTGTTTATGTTACACTGTAGATTGATTTTATAACATGGGGGTACAAACCCAAGCTGACTCAAGTATGAGACTTTAACACACAGTGTCTTAACAAATGTATTGAGGATGTAGAAGAACCCATATTACAAAATATGATGTTTTTTTTGTTTTTTTTAACGACATAGTGTATCTACGTACATATACTATATAAATAACCTGTACAAGAAATCAATTTACAAAAATTACTCTACAATAATCATTATTAATAACAGATGAATCAAAAATTCTGAAGCCAAGGCCCTCTTCACTTTATGCAAGGAAGAATGAGACAACCGCGTGGTCTATCTTCGACTCGTATATTATTACTCTTTGGTCCTTTTCCTTTAAATTTACTAGGAACAATCTACGCAGAAACGAGCCACCTTTTCTCCTCCTTGACTTGCTTCCAATGTGGAGTGCAGACAAAGTCAAACCGACAGGCAGTGATAATGGCATATGTCCTTGGCAGTCCCCCTCTCGGGTGAAGAAGAGGAGGCGGCCGTCTTTTCACATCGCACCGTGCACTGCTTCGACGAGTCAAAATGCGTCCACACACTACTGCACCACGCACCATCGCCGGCAGCCTCCTCAGGTCCCGGCACCGGCAATTCACTCCACTTCACGTCCACTACATGAGATCTGGCACAGTCCAAGGGCACCTGCCAAGGCCTTCACACAGCCCCGCGCCACCCCGCGCCACCGCTCTGGACGCCGCCGTCCCGCTGCCCCGCACCAGCCGCACCTGCTCAGCAAGGGCAGGTGTCGTCCTTCTGCTGGATGGGACTGCGGTCCAAGCGCCACCTGGAACAGACGAGGACGGTCCTTGAATTGTTTGCGGGAGCCTGCCGAGCGTGGAGGCGATGGTGACACCCTCCCCCCGTGACGTACGCGGAGCGCGGGGCCGTTCGCTATGCGGTCTCCAGCAGGTTGCTGGGGTGGTGGCGCGGGCCCGGGCCCAGCGGTTGGTGGTGGTGGTGGTGGTGCTGGTGGTGGTGGCCCAGCCGCTGGGCCAGCTCGTGCATCACGTCGCGGAAGATGACCGAGTCCACGTTCTCGCCCAGCATGTAGAGCAGGAACCAGTCCCCCATCTTGGAGCGTCGCACGATGGCGTCGATGTCGTCCCTGTTGATGAGCGGGTAGCGCAGGCGCAGCAGATACACCTGGTGGCGAGGAGAAAATGCTGACGTGGTTACGTGCCCCTGTGCCCACCGTGCACTAACGTGGGCTTTAAGGACATGGGCCCGCCCGGAGTTGAGCCCGAACCATTGTAGGCCCAAGCAATGTCTGAGCCAAGCTACATGTAGCCAGGACCAAAGCTGGCGAGTCAGACTCGGAACTAGGCTCATATCTGGCATTGGTCGGGCCTTCAGTGGTCCAGGCTTAACTCCGGGGCGGGCTCATGTCGGTACGGCCCTAACGAGTCGCTCCCTCACCCGTATCCGGGGGCTGAGGATGATGAGCCCGCGGTACAGGACGGTGAGCAGGCTGAGCGCGCCCAGGACGATGAACCAGAACCAGAGGAACACGTAGATCTTCTCGTTGACCACGTTGAGCGGCAGGATGCAGACGGCGTCGTGCCTCTCCACCTCCCCGGACGGGCCGAACTTGTGGAAGGTGCACTTGGTCATGCGGGGGAAGACGTAGACGAGCGGGTCGATGCGCGTCTCCTCGTCGCTCTCCATGAACTGGAGCACCTCGATGCCGAAGCGGAGGAAGGCGCCGTCAAAGAACTTGTCCATGAGGAACATCTGACCTGCGAGCCGAAAGACACAGCACAAAATCAAACATAGGAAACTTATGAAAATGCAGTTTGGTAGGGTTTTTTTTTTTTTTTTTTGCGGTGGCGCAGCAAGCGTGTGGCCGGGCAAGAAGAAGAATGGCGCGAAAAACACGCCGCCCATCACCGCGACTCGGAAGCGATTAAGCCTGACTAGCTGGGGTGCGTCCGAGGCGGGGCGGGGGTGGGCCGCGGGTGGGGCGTGCGAGAGAGAGACAGACCCTCGCCGCAGCCCCTGCGTTAACTCGCACGCGGCCCTCGATCGCGCATGACGTGGTCGGCGAGGCGCGGCGAGGCGCGAAGGCGAGACAGAGGAGAGGGAAGCGCCCTGCGGCGACTCCGAATCCACGAATCAAAACAAAACTACTGTGATCCCGCGGCCAGGGCAGCCGCTCCACGCCACGCCACGCCACGGCGACCAGCGGGGCGGCGATTCGCGAGTCTATAACTTGGCCGCGTGACAGATACAAAGCGGCAACACATGTCGGGCTGGGCGGCTCGGGGCTCGAGGCCCGGCGCGGCGCGCCCGGCGCTCGCCTTGGAGCGTCCTTAAATGAGGAGACAATCTCAAGCCAGATCTACATTATGCACGGGGTGACGCTGTGTGAGAGAATTAAGGAGTGGGAGAGCGAGAGAGAGAGAGAGAGAGAGAGGGAGAACGACGCTGCTCAGCTGACCTGGCCAGGCAGGGGTTGTTGAACCCTTTCACCGCACATGACGCCAGGGGGTGGGGTGGAGGGGAGGGAGGTGGCTCGCTGCAACAGGTGGGTGAGCCCCGCCCCCTGCGAGCAGGCACGTGGCGCTCCGTGGGGGGCGTTCGCTCTCCGGGCGAGGGGAGGGGGGCAGAGGGGGCCTACGGGCTCGCCGGCTGGGCCGAGCCGCACGCTCTGCTGGAGTCTGGAAGCGCCGCCGCGCCGCCTGCCAACCCGTCCCGGCCCGGCGCCTGCGGAGTCGTGGGTAGGCAGTCCCGTTACGCACGAGTGTCACGCGGGCCTGCCTACCCGGCCCTGGAGCCCGGGGCTCCCCGCCAGCAGCTCTCCCGCGCGAGCTGGTCTCGTCACCACCGGCCAACAACTCTTGCGCTAGAGCGAGACGGGTGCACACGGCCTCGCCGTCTCTCTCTTCCGCTCTCAGCTCCCACACGAACGGAGCTTCGTCTGTCTCTCTCTTTCGCATGGGGGTTTTGCTTTGCCTTTGCCCCGCGGCGGCGGCGGCTGGCGAACAATTAATTTGCCGGGGGCGCGTTTTGGGACACGCTGCTGGGCGCGGGACCGGGTCTGGCCGGGGCGCTGCTGTTAGGTATCTGCTCGCAGTCAGGCCGACAGAATACAGAGTATAACAGATGGGGCGGCGGAGACTTTACGGCGCCCGCTCGGGTCGCTTTTGATCGCGGAGACACAATATGGCCGTCAAACCGTCCTGTTTTACAGGAAACTGAAACTGAAACCGGCCGAGATGCGCGGCCGTCGCACGAAACAGACGGAGGCCAAACGTTACTCACCCACGACGTTGCCGAAGGCCAGCAGCTCGCACAGGTAGTACCTGTACGCCCACCAGTTGTGGTAGCGCAGGTTCTCCCACAGGTAGTCGAGCAGCAACTTCTTCTTCTGCTTCTTCTCGACCTCGGAGCAGATGCCGATGTCGAGGTCCATCATAAGGGCGTGGATCTTGCCACCCTCCCAGTTCTTCCACAGCCATCGCGGCGTGTAGAAGAGAATGGCCTGCCGACAAATGAGAGGGAACACCGTAATTATTTTCCCGCGCGGGACACCTCCTCCGAACACATCGCATCGTTGTCTCGTGGTTTTGGTATTATTTTTCTTTTCATTTCGTCGCATCGGTGGTTTTTGGTGACGGAGTTGGCAGCGGAGCGGGGCGTGGAGCGCGCGTGTGGAGCGGCGGCGCCCACATTCGCGACGCGTGCGCGGAATTGACCAATGAAAGCAAGCGTTTCCTCCCCCCCCCCTCTTTGTCGTGCGTGCGCGCCTTTGATCCCGAGAGAGGGATACAGGGTGGAGAGAAAAGGGGGGGGGGCAGAGGGAGAGAGCGAGCATGAGGAACTTAGGCCCCAGCAGCCCCACCAACCCCTTCCTCCCCCTCATTCTCTGGCGAATCCAAGAGTTACTCACTCATCCGAGCGGGGCGCTCGCGCGCCGCGGTCGCGCACAGGCCCGACGGGTACATTAGCGCACTCAAAAACGACCGTAAATATGAAACGGCTCTATAAAGCACCGCGCGCGCGTAAGGCTGCCCGGCGGGGTGGCTCGCGAGCGCTCGCGAGCAGCAGACCTCGTCCAGACGCCCCCCTGCGCCCCCTCTCTGGCTTTGGCCACGCCCGGCTGACATCAGAGGCCGCGGATCGTTTCGTTGTGTTGCTTTGCTGCTGCACTTCGTCCCGCGTCCGTTACACCGGGCCGCTCGCTAATGCACCGCTATCCTACGAAACAACGTCAACGTCGTTGCAACACTACGCCTAGTTGTTACTGTACAGAGCTATCGCTGACGAGGTCGCCGGGAAGATAGGCAACCCATCTCCCCCCCTCCCTCCCGCCTACTGACTGGCGTTTACGTAGTGGCTGTGGTGGTGGTGGTTGTGTGGTGGTGCGCTCTGGCGACTGGTCTACCATAACCTCTAACGCTCTCCGGTTCCGGTTTCCACCATATCATACCATCATGCAGCATGCAGCATTCCCGTCGTGAGAGAAGAGAATGAGTGTTGAGCTTATTGTTGGCAAATAGCGCCGATAGCCCCCGTGACTATCAGCCGTTTTCTTAATTTGCGTAAAATAAGCGTTTCTCAGACAATCTTTCACGTTGAATGAGGTATTTTCCGCCTGTGTTGAGGCCGAGTCAGGACGAGAGCGCGCGGAGCCTAACCTAAAGGTATGTATGTACTAAGACTTTTGAAGACTATTCGTTCGTTAACCAAAGTTTGCCATATTGCCTGAAACCCTTCCATGAAACCATCGTTATGCTCGCTTGCATTCATTTTCAACTATTCATAGCACTACTTGTTGCACGTGAGCTTAGGCACTGGCCAGCATTAGGGTTTTAAGGTTATGTCAACTTCCCTCATACTTTGCGAGTTTGAACGCTTGCCCGTCGTCAGGAAGCTGCGGCAGAATAACTGCGTTTCAAATGAGTATTATGCAGGTTGCAGTATAGTGGTGAAACAAGGTACAATGGTTTGCGGTTCCAGCATTGGCTCCTCCCAGCCCGGCCTGTACCACCTCTTGGTCTAGCACCCCTTTACCGGGCAAGTAAACGCACGCACGACAAGATATTCGTCAATGTAAACCAGTCGGTTTTCATGGGGTAAAATGTTTTTAAAATGCGCCTCCCGTGTAAGCATGGCGCGGTGCCAACAGCTGACGTTGGGTGGAGGGGTAGGGGGGGGGGGGATACGCCCAGCTCCCGCTGTGCGGTGGGAGCCGCGAGCCGCGGCGCCCCGCCCCGTCGCTTGCTGCTGCAGCGCCCCATGAGCGCCACCTTCACCGTTGCGGCGACCGCGGTGCTCCATCCGCACAGTATGGGGAGGACTGCTACATGAGAGGAAATAATTTGCTGTGCGTTTTTGTCGCCCCGCGAAGCTTGCACGGCGTTGAAAAACGTATGACTATAACGTGGCTTTTCTTGTGTTTTTTTTCGTCGCTAGATTTAACTGCGGCCGCCCCCCAAAACGTGAGCGAGGTCTCACACCTCACGCCCTGCGCTGCTGCTGCGGTGAGCCTGTGTGTGTTTGGACTCGAGGCAGAGATGAGTTATTGGCGCTGTGAAATAATGTTACTTTTATATTTTGGACGCGCTCTGTTTTGACAGGTGTCTGGGCAGCGTCCCCCGAGACTCCCTGCTCGCCTTCACCTTCGCCGAGGTGCGTGGACTTTTCTGGCTGGCTGCTGCTGCGTTTTGAGAAAAACAGGTGAGGGGGATGAGGAAGCTTCTCGCGTAGAAGGAGGTCGAGCTTACCGTAGCCGCGGCGGCCTAAGCAGGGGGCCGTTTATACCAAATCGGACATTATGATGGGGGTAGAGGGGGAGGGGGGAGGGGGGTCACACATCGCCCTGTCGAAACGATTCGCCCGCGTTGCGCGGGTAGCCCACTGGGGCCCTGCGCGGGCTTTGGGCTGAGCCCTTGCAAGCTGCTGAGCCCTGCAGGCTTTGGGCTGGGCAGACTGCAGGCAGGCACTCGCTCACTCCTGCTCGCGCCCTCCTCCCTACTCCTGCCCGACTCCCGACTCGCATCACGCCTCATCCACCTAAATTTAGAGCTTGCGAGTCTTTCTCTCTCGCTGGCTCTTCTCTGCGGCTCCACGCACGCTCTGTGCTGCACCGCGCGTGCACTCACCCAGCCAGCCCCACACATTCTCTTGTCTCCGATTCCCGATACCTCTATCCTCTCCGAACTTCCACCTCCCTGCTGCTCACCCCCCTAACCGTACCGTACACCTCGTCCTGAATGCCAGCGAACATGAGTTTGGCGGTATTGCCTGCTGCTGCCAAAGTGAAAGAACTGCAGGAAGTTTACCACAAGAAAAAATCAGTTTCAGTTTTCATCGACGGCCGTGTCGTCGACGTCGCGACGCTAGCCACCCCCACATGTATCCATGTATCATTCTGTTGGAAGGAAAGAAAGGGTTCCTCTCGGAGTGGATCAGGAGAGAGGGGGGGAGGGGGACTGGACTGCGACCCGAGGGGCGAGCCGGCGGACGGAAGGGCCGAAGGGGGTTGGGACGCTTTTCTATTTGCGTGAAGGACGCGGCGGGCGGCAGTGGGCTTTTTGTTTTGTGTAGCCTTGACTCCGCGCTCCGCACAATAGCGATCCTCTTAGGCCGGGCCGGGATGGGCCGATCTAACCCAATCGCGCTCCCCCCTTTCCCCCCCAACTCTCTCTCTCTCTCGCTCTCACGCGTACAAGCCAATGCCAAACCGCCGGGCCGGGCTGGGTCACTGTAATGTAAATAAGCTATTCGTTATTGTGAAACGGCTAGCCACAACAGCAGAGCTGCTCTGCTTGCTTGAAGCCGGTGACCGCGCGGGCGACGACGTCAGCAAGAGAGCAGTCGGGCGTCGTCGAACCCCGAGAGCGAGAGTGACAGGTGCACCCCACCCCCACTCTCTCTCGCCCTCACCTCAAGTCCACAAGCCCCCCCCCCCTCAATTCTCTCTCTCGCACATGGGGGTCGACGTCGTCCAAGCTATGCTGGCGGCGGGGAGGGGTTCCCGGTCAGCAGCAGGAAGGGCCGCAGGGTGGGAGAGTCCTGTCCTAGGCGGCCCGAGGTGAAGGGCTCGCCCCCACCTCCCCTGCACCTTCCCTCCCCTCGTCCTCCCCTCTCGGGCGCAGCGCATTGTCCCTCTCCCTGCCCTACCACCCTCTCTCTCTCTCCCTTCCCCATTTAAAGTTGCCGCGCCGCACCTATCGCACCCCTCGACCATCTCGACTACAAACGGTCGCGGCAAAAACTTTTTTATTTCGCGGGTGCAAAGGGAATAAATGTCAGGGACAGGTGTTGAGCGGCGCCGGGCGCACCGCCCGCCGTCGCCCCTCTGCCACGTTGAAATCCAATATCCGGCAACTATCGGCGCGCGCGAAAAAGTCTTAAAAGCGGCGCTTTGGACAGGGGAGGGGAGGGAGAGCGCGCGGCACGGCCGCGGTATCTGTTTGCATTTAGTGACTGCAGCAGCCAGCCCAAGGGCGCGCAAAGGCCGCCCCCTGAGGGCTTGCAGCCGGGCCTGGGCGACATACGGGACCTCCTTCGGCTTTATAAACACCGCCATTTGTATGCCGAGGTCGGCCGGCCGGCCGGGGTGGGACGGGGCGGCGGGGTGTTCCGCGAGGGTCGCTAATACGTGTCGGAGGAGGAGGGTGGCGCGGGGCCGGCGGCGCGGGTCCGGCGGGAAGGCATACCATATTCAGAGCATATTCGCGCGGATGTATGAAATCTGCGCTATGAAAACGGACGGTATAATGACCCTTTGGGTGCGCGCGGATATATGTTTTCACAAACTTTACAAGGCGGTCGGGGTGGTGGCGAGGGGCGGTGTGAGGTGGAGGGGAGAGGGGGGAGGGCGCAGCAGGCTCCGTGTGGAAGGATGCGCGTATGTTGCAGAGCGGGCCGATGATGGTTCGGCCTGCAGCGGAACTGACTTGCGCCGGGTAAGTACGTGCATCCTCGAGGCGCGTCCGGCCCGCCGGGGTGTTTCGCTGACGAGGCGAGAACAGATCCGGCTCCCTCCTCACGCTACGCTACGCCACGCCATCCTCACGGGGCTGGCCCGAGCAGGTGTGGTGTCATGCGAACCCCTCCTCCTGGGCGGAGGGAAACCTCATCTCGGAGGTTCGAAGCGGTCTAGTCCCCGCGCACGCATCTTTCCCTCCACTTTTACCCCTTCTTCCTCTTCTTCCCCTTCTTCCCCTCCTCCCCCCTTGCTGAAAAAAGGAGTGTGAGGAGGGGGGTGGGGGGGGGAGTTCTTGTCCATTCTCACTGGCCTGAGCCGCCCGCGGTTGACCTACTGACCCTTGCCAATAGTCTTCCACAACAAACAGTTTCGCGCGCGCCCGTCAGGGCAAGGGGAGAGAGTGGGGCAGGAGCGAGGAGAATCTAGGAGGGGGAGGGGGGTGTCCGTGGCGCTGGCCGCCCTGCGCTCTGCTGCGGCCGGCCAGCTCTATGGGATTAGATGCGGCCTCCTAATATCATGAATGAATGAATATTTTTGGGGGGTCGGAAACGCCTCTGACAACATGTCAAGGATGCCACCGCCCCTGTTCAGTGGGGAGAGGAGGAGAGAGAGAGTAAATGATGTGAAATTCCGGGGATTTTTCTGGACCCGCGCGGCTGGCGCGCGGTGTGTGACAGCAGCACCGCGCTGCGCTTCTCCACGCCACGCCCTCGCGTGTCTTCTCACGCGTGTCATTTAGAAAAAATAATGGATACAAATATTCTGATGATTCGCTGAGGGCTGAGACTTTTATGGACTCCTTTATGTCTACCTATCGCTCGGCGCGGCCGCGGCGGGTTGAGGTCGAGCAAACTGATGCATTTATGACGGTCCTGAGGAGGCCTCGCCCCGCCCCGCCCCACCACGCCCCACCACGCCACGCCACGCGATTGAGAGCAGCACTCTTGTGGGCGCGTCCTCACATCGGCATCCGTTGGGGCGGTGGCGGGGTGGTCCAACGGCCGTAAAGTGACGTCACGTGGACCTACCTAACCTCATTTCGAACGCTGCTGCTGCTGGCGTCGCCTACCATCCGACGGCGCGCGCGGTAGTATTCGAATTCGCACCGCGAGCTTCGATACCGCGCCATCACCACCTTTCGCCTATCAGTCTGTTGTTGCGCTTCGCTTTATCACCTTCCCGCTCGAGGAGTAAACACATCTCTATCGGAATGGATCGAGATATCGTGGGCAGCGTGCCCGGCTGGCTGGGCCTCTGCCTTTGCGGCACCTGTGAGGGTTGTTGATCGGGCCGCCCGACTCGCTTTGATCGTACGGGCGGCGGAGGGGTGATCGAGGCGAAAATGTTTGCAACGCGAGCAAAGCATCCGTACCCCGCAGCGGCGTGTACTGTACCACCACTACCGCCCGCCCTTACTCCCGGCTCGCAGGTCGGCGGCGTCCGTGACGTTTGTGGGCTTAATGTGGTGGCTGAAAGACGGCGGTCAGAGTACCTTCGAAGGGTGCTGCTGCTGGGCGGGTTGTAGTTGTGAAGGCGCACATTCGTTTTTGTGCAATAGCTCAGGATTTTTATTGCACGCTCGTTCTTCCCCAGGCACTCCAGCAAACGCTCATAGGATCTCTTACAAACCAAACAAAATCGAACAAGTGCGTTCAAGTGCGAGCGAAGTGGACGGCGAGTCGCGCCGCCGCTCTATTTTCGCCAAACGATTGGTCGGTGGTGTGCCATTGTGGCAGAGTGCAGCTGGCGAGTGCCTCCGCGGCGAGGCCGCCCCCCGCGCGCTAGCCGCCCGCGTCCACCACAATGTAGTACAGGAAGCCTTCTGTACGGGGGGTCGGTCCGCGGGGTCCGCGGGGTCCGCACCTCCGCGCGCGCCGGGGCCCCGCAGGAGCCCCAGGAGCAGTGCAGTTAAGCCCTCGGCCTCCTCACGGGGGCCCTTCTATTAATATCTCCAGTCGGGCAGACAGTAGTGAAAGCGCGCGCGCTCGCGCGCGGGGCGTTCCGTTCGCGCCGCCACGTCAGCGCAGCGTGGCGCAGCCGCGAACCAGAGAGAGAGGGAGGGAAGAGAGAGATTCTGGCGAGCATCGCGACCGTTGCAGCCTCCTTGCTTCTCTGCCCCCCGCATCCCTCCCCCCCTCCCGGCGCCATAACATTTGCGTAACGCAGACGCTAACACTCGAGGTGGAGGGGGGAGCGGACTTACATGGAGGGAGGGGAGGGGTACGGGGTGCGTGGGGGCGCAGGGAAGGGCGGAGCAGGGAAGCACGCGTACTTGAACTTCCGGTCGGCAGGAGGAAGGAGGTTCTGTTTTTGCCCACATGCCCACGCGTGGGACCACCGGAAGTGAGTGACGCGGCGCCGCCGCGGTACACCAAGTCACGTGTGCAGACTCGCCCGCGAGCGCTAAAGTCATGCGCCCACGCTCCCGGTCTGATCGGTGGTAACGGTGCGCGGTCACTTCCGGTGGTCGCAGGGAGGCGGACATGGTGTGTGTGGGCGAGGGCGTGGGGTCGTGAGACAGACAAGTAGGTGTGTTTGTAATCGGTCGGATATAAGGGCTGGCCGACTGATGACTGATTCCGCCGAGCGTTCAAGCGGTTATGCCCCACGAGTGGGACAAGGCGGAGCCAGGAGAGGATGTACAATGTACACGAAAGCCGATCCTCAAATCAGAAGGCAGGTCCGCCCGTCTTTTTTCTCTCTTCCTCTCACTAACGCAGGTGAGAGTGAGAGAGACAGAGGCCTGTCGGCCAGGCCCGCTTGGTATTTAACCAATTTAACCCCGCCTGATTGCGAATGACCAGTGTAAAGCTCGGTCAGGCGTCGGTCTCTCTTGCACTCACACTCTTTGCCCGAGTCACTGTCCACGTTCGCCACAGGGGTCGTTGATGGACGCACTTCTGCTGGACACGTTGGGGGTTGGGGGGTAGCTGGGGTTTTCCAGGAATTGCTCTCGCGTTGAGAGGGGTTTGGGAGGGAGTGGTGGTGATGACGGATTAGCGCGGTGGGCACGGGTGGGTGGGGTGTGGAGAGGAGGAGGAGGAGGAGGTGGAGGAGGCGGACTTGTTTTTCCCAAGGACTGCGCGGCATAGAGGAGCCCAGCAGCGCGGGCTTTGGTCGGATGATTATTTGTTTGGTAGTGCCGTTTGGTGCGTGCACACGGGGCTTGACAGTTATTAGCACCTTGGGTCCGCCCCGCCCCGCCCCGCCCTGCCGCGCCCTGCCGCGCCCTGCAAGCGCCGCCGCCACCCCCATTACCGGCCCTCGGACAGCAGGCCCGGGCGCGCTGCTTTGAGATCATAGGCACACCAGAGCTAAACAAACCGTCACGCTGCGGCCGGTCCAGAGTGCGTACGGCCTGCAGCTCGCAAGGGGTGGGGCGGGGCGGGGCGTAGCAGGGCGTTGCGCTGGCCTCGGCGGCGCGACCGGCCGAGGAGAACTTCACTCACAACGAAAAAGCAGTCCACACCCCTCAGGAAAATCAGAGAAAAATCAAATAGTAAAACAGAAAAAAATCGAGAAAGAAAAATTAGGGAAAGTTGGAAAAATTGGAAAAAATATTAAATCAAGTGTAAAATGAACTGTTAAAGTACTTGAATGTATGGCAAAGGATCCCTTGTTGTGGCCGGCTCGCGCGAGGAGGAAGTGACGAGTATACCCGACACCCCCGCGAGGGACGCCCGTTGGCCAGGTGAGAGACCAGCGTGAGCGGGGACAAAGAGGCTAAACTTGTGACGCCGGCCAGGTGCAGCGGCGGTGGCGGCGGCGGGCAGGGTGCGCAAGATGACTATCGAACATCCTGGGCCGCGCCACTGCCCCCGCCTGTCCCTCACCTCCGCCCCCGCCCCTCAGAGGCAGAGAGGGGCTTCATTAGGCGCACGGAACTGACTTTTCGAAGTCCGAAAGCAGGGCGGGACTAATTGGGTTGCTTGGCTGCTGGCGATGGACGAGTAGTGCACCACGCTTTTCAACACCTACCCGACCCGACCCCCCGCTGGCTGCGGCGGTGCGCCCTGCTGGCGGGGCCCTAGAGGGGACAATGACGGACACCGCTGCGGCCACCACAAACTACCCCCTTCCCCTTGCCCTCCTTCCCCTCTTCGGCCCGCCGAGCGACTAACTAACCCAATCAGTGCGTCCCGCACATAATTTGACCTGCATATTTGCCGCGCCGCAGCTGCCGCAGCTGCAGCTCCTCCTGGCTGTCGGGCGCAGCCGCCCCACCTGCGTTTTGTCGCGGCCGGCCCGGGTCTAGCAGCGTGCCGCGTTAATGAAGCCTCATTACCGAGACGGATGGTCTCGTATGTGAATGAAGGGACCTGCCAGCCGAGGTGGGGGCTCGAAATAAGGCGTTCAATCTCATCTCCTGACGCTGTTATATTTACACGGGCGTTATTCTCGTGATGTGGAGGGAGAGGAGGGGATGTTCTCATTGAGTTATCAGCACACGCGCTATGAAGACTCCATCATAGCCGTTCTGGTGTATGTGTGCGTGTGTGTGTTTGTGACTGCCGAAATGAAATAAGTCATTCTCTGTGTCCGTGTGTGTGCAGTTGTGCGCCATCAACACAGCGCTGGTAAGTTGTCGCATTGAGCTGTCGCGCGGGGCGCAGGTGAGAGAAGGGCCCTCCTTGTGGACCGCCGCCGGCGCGGCGTCCTGTTTTTACGAGTGTTGGGGTTGTGCGGGGAGGAGGGAAGGGACCACGGACCACCCCGCGCCGCCATCCATCAGTCAAATTGTCGGGGGGCCACCACGTCATAAAATGCGCATAACACCCCAACCGCGCCACGCCACGCCACGCCGAGGAAGCGCGGCGCCGCACCGGGGCAGCAGGGCAGGAGAAGCGCGTGAAGCGCCTCCTCGTCCTATGAATAGGTCGGGGGGCCCGCGCGCCTGCCCATGGGCGCGCCCTATGGGCCGTGGCGGGCCGAGGCGGGGCGCGGCCCATGGGAGATCCCCCCCCCCCCCCGGTTCCCGGTAGTACATCAGCGCCGGCCGACGCGCACTCGGAACTCGGCGGCGGCGGCGGCTTTAGCTCGGCGCGGCGGGGCCGCTAGCACAAATATTAGGGAGGTTGTCGGGAGGTTGATCCGCGCGGACATTTTCTATGGTTGTTGTTTTCACCCCCTCCTCTAGGAGGAGGTGGTTGACTCTCGACGAGCGCGCTGCTCACCGTGGCTGTGGCGGCCGGAGTGCCCTGCTCGCGAGGCTGAACAAGACTCCCTCGAAGGCGCACGTCTGAGAGCCGGGCCGGTCGGCCCTAGAGGTGCGGGGCGTGTGCGAGCGCCGCGGGCTGAGCGCGGCACTTCTAAGTATTCGAGTCCCGAGGAGGGGCGGGGAAGGTGCCGCCGGTGCGCCGGTAGGGGAGGTAGGGCTAGAGGGCCGCAAGATGCGCGTGCGAGCCGTTGGACGGCGACGGCCGACGGCCCGGCCCTGGGTGTCCGAGAGACGTGGGGTTGCCGAGGAGTTACCCCGCGTACATCGTGCGCTGATCAATACTTTCCAATCTACTTGTTTCTCCCTATAAGGGTGTTTCATAGACAAACGCAATGAAATTTTACCATTTTCACTTTTGCAAAATTTGAATTTGCGTTTTTTCCTCCTCGCCTCTATACCTCCAAACGCTGTGAGCTCACACCCACCTGGAAAAACAGGCAGAAGCAGACCCACTGGTAGTAGCCGTAGTACTTCCGGTCCCGGCCCTCCTGGCTCGCGCCGCGTGCCGACGTGTCCACCCCCGGGTAGGGCACCTCCTCGCCCAGCTTCTTCTTGAAGGACGTGCTGATGGTGTACGTGGAGTGGATCCAACAGTACGTGTTCAGCACGTCTTCTGGAATGTCCTGGAAGCACACGGAGAAAAGCAACGCTACGATTATACAGGGCTTTCAACTCATTTGAAATGTTGCTGTCTGATTCTAATCATATAGATAGTGAATAAGACTAAGACACAACGGTAAAGTGGTAAACCGTGTCAATTTTTTTTTTGAAACATACATTTTTAAAATTTTCATGTTTTTAAAAATATTTTTGTGAAAAATATTAACAAATTTGCAAATTATTTCCTCGGATCTTCATTTGTCATCTCTTATTCTTCCGTTCAGTGAGGGCTTATTCAAAGAGAAACCAAATGATAAAGTTTTCCCCCGGGTCCCCGCCTCCGTGCGCGTCCCTGACGACTCCAGCCCGGGGCAGAGGGTAGGCCGCCGGGCGGACCCGCCCGCACGCGTGTCGCCGCGCGGCCTAACTCCCCGGCGCCCGCCGTCGCCCTCCCGCATATCGCATGTTAAACGACCTGCCCAACCCCGGCCCGCGGGCTGCCCATAAAGTTGGCCGCGACCGATACATTTTGAGGTGTGTGTGTATGTGAGGGGGGGGGG
>NW_026267367.1:316502-320704 GCF_000697945.3 Frankliniella occidentalis | reverse complement strand
TCGTTAGTATGGTTATGATTCGGCCTGGTTAGCCCTATGCTAGCTCTCATGGCGCCTGATAGGTAGGCAACATCTTGCCTGCTGTGCATGCTTGTCAGGGACCTGCGTAGGGCGGGCGGCATTGGGCACCTCTCAGCGAGCGCTCGGGATTCCACCGGCGAGGTGCCCGCGCGATCCACGCGCTGCCACAAGCTGCCACCGCAACGGCCCGCCAAATGACGGGCACCTCCGGGCACCTCAGAGGCGGCGAAACGCGTTGGTGTGAGAGAGACGCTCAGCTAGTGGGCAAGAGCCCACGGGCACCTCGTTGCCCGCCGGGCAGGGCAGGGCCGGGCGCTCTATAGGCGCTCCGGGCGGGCAGTGGTCACTTTTTTCACGCGCGCAGAGCGAGGTGCCCGGAAAGTGCCCGCCCTACGCAGGTCCCTGATGCTTGTATTGCGGGGTGGCCTACCCCAAATCTCGCAGGCGCCGGGCTCCCAGTAATTTGCCGAACAAATCAGGGAAAAACGGACGCACTTTCTGGACGATCCACCAGCAGCCCAGTGTTGATACCCGCCCCACTTTCACCAGAGTAGCATGTGCAGTGTTGGTACCTGCCGCACTTGCACAACAGAGCAGCCTGTGCAGTTTTGGTACCCACCGCACTTGCACCCACAGTCGCGTGTGGAGCGTTTGCTGACCGTCGCTGAGGCTCATCCTCTTACGCGTCCCTCCCTGTCAAATCAGAGTTCCATATTTTCCACATTTTAGCCGGCCGGGCCGGGCAGTGCGCTGCGCACTCGCCTCACTGCCCCGCCGCCGTTCTCTCGTCTTCCTTACGACTCGAAACGGCAGAGAAAGCGTTTGGAGCTCGGCTCTGCGACCTTGAACGGGTTGTTGAGGCTGCCCCGCGATTTCCGCTCTTCGGGTAGTTTGAAAATGGCGCACATTGGTGGTTGCACTTCGGCGACTCACTTTCCGTTCCCTGCTCTCCCGTCAGAGCACCGCGATTTGTATTCTCAGCGAGCGCTTTTGACCCTCCGCGGTGTGAGGGTGGGTGGCACCCCTGCGACGACACGCCGCGCCACCCAGCTGAGGGGAGGGGTGCGTGCCGACCGCGTGTGTAGGCAGAGGCCACGCAGGAAGCAAAGATGCACGTTTAATTTAATCTTCTTTAAACGAATATTGGTATCGGCGTGGAGGTGTGGTGATTGACGCCGATGGCTGAAGGGGGGCGCCTCCAGCCTATAAATACCAGAGGCAGGCGGCCTACCGACTGAATGGCAAGAACATCTACTCTGTTTGTACTGTACATCCACCCCAGCCCGCCCCGCCCAGCTGCGTGGGGCGCAGGGGCCAAATACCCGGGTGAACACAGTTGAGTAGGGCTCTGCCGGCTCTGTAAGGCCATGGGCCGACCGAGTCACCGCGGAATAACAGATCCCTCATCATTGGCGTTGATCCAAAGCTGTTGTCACTCATGTCCCCTCTGCCACTTGCGGCATCTCCCTCTTTCTGCCCTCTTTTTATTATTTGCCCTTTGCCGCCTTTGGTCAATGGTCACTGGCAGTGCTTTAGAGACCCACCGCCGCGTCACGTATAGGGTGAAGACCAAGCTATTGACGTAACGCATCCGTTTTAAAAATGATGTATGAAAATGAAATCTATGGAATGTGCCACCCACCCAGGTGGAACACAATCGTCAAAAACTTATCAACAACCCTTGTGTGGCGGCGTCAAGTTGGGCTCAATCTGGCTACCTAGCCGCAGATAATGTTGACGGTGGGCGTCAAAATAAAGGTCATTTTGACATCAATTTGATAAACGTGATCCACCTGGGCATGTGACAGATTTACCACGCGTGAGTACGTTAACTGCTAAAACAACAAAACAAACTCACGGATCCCTCCCTCATAGGTTTTCCGCTCTCTCAAATAGTTTAAGTGAACCGAATGTCGATATCGGCGGTGAAAAGATGTGTCGTTGTCGTTACACAATACAATACGCACAAACTGCGTTCGTCGTCAACTGTACTGCAATATCCGTTGCGCCGTTCGAGAAATGTTGACGAATTCAAAGTAATTATTTTCTCTTTTCTTTTCAGATCATGAAGGGGCTCTCGACAGATCGGCCGTTCGAGTGCAACATCTGCCAAAAGAAATTCTCTAGAACTGACACCTTGCGTGATCATCTTCGAACACACACAGGCGAAAAGCCTTTCGAGTGCGCTATCTGCCGAAAGTCTTTTACCCAATCTGGGAATTTGCGTAAACATCTTCGAACACACACAGGCGAGAAGCCTTTTGAGTGCGCCGTCTGCCGAAAGTCTTTTGCCCGATCTGAACATTTGCAGGCTCATCTTCGAACACACACAGGCGATAAGCCTTTTGAGTGCGATGTTTGCCAAAAGAGGTTTGCCCAACCTGGACATTGGCAGACTCATCTTCGAACACACACAGGCGAAAAGTCTTTTGAGTGCAATGTTTGCCAAAAGAAGTTTTCTGAGAGTGGGCATCTAAGCAGACATTTCCGAATCCACACAGAAGAAAAGTCATTTGAGTGCGTCATCTGCCGGAAGTCTTTTACCCAATCTGGAACTTTGCGTGATCATCTTCGAACACACACAGGCGAGAAGCCTTTTGAGTGTGCCGTCTGCCGAAAGTCTTTTGCCACATCTGGATCTTTGCGTGATCATGTTCGAACACACCACACAGACGATAAGCCTTTTGAGTGCGCCGTCTGCCGAAAGTCTTTTGTCAAATCTGAATATTTGCGTAAACATCTTCGAACACACACAGGCGATAAGTCTTTTGAGTGTACCGTTTGCAAAAAGAAGTTTGCGCAACATGGGCACTGGCAGACTCATCTTCGAACACACACAGGTGAAAAGTCTTTTGAGTGCAATGTTTGCCAAAAGAAGTTTTCTGAGAGGGGGCAACTAAGCAGCCATTTCCGTATTCACACAGACGAAAAGTCATTTGAGTGCGTCATCTGCCGGAAGTCTTTTACCCAATCTGGAACTTTACGTGTTCATCTCAGAACACACACAGGCGAGAAGCCTTTTGAGTGTGCTGTCTGCCGAAAGTCTTTTGCCACGTCTGGAACTTTGCGTAAACATTTTCGAACACACAGAGGCGATAGGCCTTTTGAGTGCACCATCTGCCGAAAGTCTTTTACCCGACCTGGAAATTTGCGTAGTCATCTTCGAACCCACCTCGACGACGACTAGCTCTTCGGTAAACGTTAAACCTCTGTGGTTTCATCTTCAAACCGCAACGGTCAAGTCTTTTGATTCGCACTGTGCGCCATACGAAGCTATACATTTCAAGAGCTGTAAAGATATGTACTCTGGATTGGCTTTCTGAAATATATACTCTTAAATTATTTGTCATGTTGTTCTATTGACCTTATTTTTCTGGATTGTCCGAAAATCAAATCCGCTGCTATGATACTTAAGTGGCAGAGTTTGTAAGAATTAATGTTATCTGTCTGATTTTGTTAAATAATACACCCGCTTTATAATATTTCCATATACGTTGTAAATTTACATATTTTTCACGGATCGCCCGAGCGCTCCCCCCTCCCTAACCGCGGCGCGCGGGGCGAGTCATCGTGGCGCTGCACCACTATTTGGCTTTGGCGTCACGACGAGATGCTTTCGAATAAATTAAATTTGAGAGTAAACGAGCGCCATGCTAGGCCGGACGCATACTGGACTTTGGCCGGACATTGTGGCACTTATCGCTGGAGAGCAGCCAAGTCTTTCCCCCTCCCTGGTGACTATGCTCACTCTGTGTTCTTTATTCTTTTCCCGGGCAGAGTGGACTGCATTGACTTTGTGATTGCAGTAGAAAATATGAAGCCTATCACGGCCGAATTCTGGTAGCCTTTCGCTTTCGCCCAACTGACGGAGGATTGTTTCAGGCTTTGTGTAATTAACTACAACCAAAATGTATTTTTTTCTTGCGCGTAAGTATTCATTCGAATTTGGAATGGAAAACGCATAGGGTTTTTAGCAGATGATACCTTAAATACCTTTCGACTAAACATAAAGAATATGTAAGTAACACGAAAAAAAAAGAATTAGCTAAATTAGCTAATGCATTCGCTAATATGGCCTTAGATGAGAATATTAGCTTTCCTAGCTAATTCCCAGCTAAGAAAGCTAAAATATTAGCTTTCACAGCTAGTTGCTTTATTTTGTACACAACTGTTATGGCTAA
>NW_026267367.1:314476-316452 GCF_000697945.3 Frankliniella occidentalis | reverse complement strand
GCCCCCGTCCCCCCGTTGTCCTCGGCGTTATCGGGGACCCGCATGTTCTTCCATGCGGAATATGAAAAATAAAATCCGTGCTTCCTAAAGCCGCTATGGTGGACGGCGGAAGTCCGAAGGACGTTACGGTGCAGCCCTACTCCTGCAGCAAGGAGTGCCAGGGGCGGGGGGAGTGTGCTGCCCTCGGGGAGGCCAGCAGCCACCACCGAGATACGAAAAACACGGACACGCGAAGAAAAACATTGTATCAGGCTATAGAGATTCGGGTGCGTCACAGCCTTTGCCGCAAAATCCTTCTCTCCACGTATACAGTTTCCAATTATTGTGTGTGTGTGTTTGAGAACTGTCGCGAGTGCTTTTTTAAAGTGACGCCCAAGTGTCGGTCAGTAGAGCAGTGCTCGGGGCCCCGTGCAGCTCTGCTCGGCGCCCTTTGACCGGCGCCGGCGCGTACACCGCTGCACCGAGCACATGTGGGGCTGCCGCCCTCCCCCCCCCCCTTTCCCTCGTCCACCGTCTCTGTCCCTCCGGCATCCACGTTATACGACTCGCGCAGCCGCGACGCTGTGCGACACTCTAAAATGTCCAAACGTTTCCATCTCAGTAGCCATCGCTATCCGTGTGTCTCCTGAAGATGAGGAAGGGGAAGGGAGGATGCTACTTTCCATCCTCATTTATCTCACCCCCCGTATTCCTCTCTCGGCTCTGTTCCTGCTTTGCTTCGAAGAAATCGTTCTATAAAACACGGCGCTAGTTGTTTCCTATAGGAGGCAACCACCTTGCAATGTGTCATTTTGTCTTCAGATTGGAATGCTTTTCGTAATCAGTAACTAAGTATAACCACCTCTTAACGGCCGGGCCCTCCCTTCTCTTCGGCACGTACCAAGCACCACCCTTGAGAAAAAAGAAAGAGAAAAAAAAGACTTCGCAGCGTTGTTGTTGTGAACGATCTTTTTACACCTCTATTATTGCCCGTGCCTCGGCCCGCCCCCTCCCCTCGCCAGTAGCCACCCGGACCCGGAAGAAGCGAGGGTGCAGCGGGAGGGGAGGAAAGAGGAGGAGGGGCCAGTAATGCTGCAAAGTGGTCTGGCCTGTGCAGGGCGCGAGTGGTGCTGGGTGCTGACCGATCAGAGGAGAGAGAGAAGGGGGAAGGGAAAAGGGGGGGGGGCTCACGACGTGAGAGACAAGTGTAGTTGCGCGAGGAAGCAGACTTACGCCCCAGCAGCGCGACGGGGGGCTCTGTTTGGTGACCGTCGCGAGGGGGTGGGGGTGGGGGAGTATTCTGAGGAACGCGGCCAGGAAGCGCGTGACGGCACCACGGACTCGGAGCAGTTCGACATAGTCACATACACGCCCGGGGAAGTCCACCACACCCAGAAAAATAGTTTCTTGATTCAAGTGCAAGCTGACACAACAAGATGGAATTCACCATTGAAACAAGGCATAATAGTCTTTGGAATAAGATTTTTCCCTTATCCCCTTAAATATCAGCTTGTTTTAAGTGTAAATTTGGCCTTGTGTCAGCGTGCACTTGAAACTAGGAAAAATTTTCTTGAAACAAGAAACGATTTTCCTGGGTGCAAACCTCTGGCCTTTCTGTTAGTTTTTTTCGTCGAATAGTGCGTACATTTTTGAATGTGTCGTCTGCGGCCCGTCTAACCTCGCACCGGAAGCTGCTCGCGTCTAGTCGCGAGTGGTAAAGGCGAAGGCGGGTGTGCCGCCCGCTGGGCTGGGCTGGCTGGTCGCAGATCGGGAAGAGCGAGAGAGAAAGAGCAAGGATCCTCCAATTAAAAAAAGGCGTTAGGCTTGTCAACATGACAGTTTATCTGTCCCTAAATACAGACCGCTGGCCCGGCCTGGTACGCCCCCACCCCCCACCCTCTTCCTCCTCCTTCCCGCCTCCCCACTTCTCTCTGCTCTTTTCGCCGTCGTGTGGCGAATCTGTAACATCTCGACCGGGCGCGCGCGAGTCTGCGAAA
>NW_026267367.1:307168-308696 GCF_000697945.3 Frankliniella occidentalis | reverse complement strand
AAGCTAAAATATTAGCTTTCACAGCTAGTTGCTTTATTTTGTACACAACTGTTATGGCTAATTTATTAGCTCTCCTTGCTAAGAATTAGCTAGGAGAGCTAATGTTCTCATCTAAGGCCATATTAGCGAATGCATTAGCTAATTTAGCTAATTCTTTTTTTTCCGTGAACTTGAAGGTGTCAGCTAGCTTTTACTCTCGATACGAAAAGAGAACCATGCGGAGACCAGAAAATAATTTCTTTGGCGCTGGAGGAACCGTGTCCGAGTGCCTGAGTGAGTGTCGCGCCATGCCCTTTCCCTAACATTGGCTAACAATACTGCAGGCCCCCTGCCCAACAGTACTATGGGCCGCCGACGCCGGCCACTCTGCCCCCTCTGCCTACCACCCCGACCCCGCCCCCCTAGCTCATCCTCCGCCGAATTGCAAGATTGTAAGCTACACGCAGCCATGAGCAAATGACAGCTTAATATGTGAGATATTTTGAACACAGATCATAGACCTAATTTTAAATTTGTATCATCTGCTTTCAAGATCGATTCTTGATTATTTTACCTCTTCACAACTTGGTGTATGTAAAAGTGAATTATTGAAAAGTAATCCGCGCCAGTTTTCGCCACCACCAATGTGACAGTTTTCGGGGTTTGGTCTGCGCAGTGCGGTGCAGTCAAAGCGGTGCTGTCACACCGACTGCCACACCTGCCCTCGCAACTTTTAGACTGTCCGTGAAGTACTTTCATTCTGCCCCGCTCGACTGGCGGGGTCGCTATGACTCCTAGACGCCCCCCCCCCTTTCTGGACCCCTTTTGCGCACCGCTCCCACTAACCCTCCCCTCCCACTAACCCTCCCCTCCCATGAGCGTTTCACTTTCCCCGCGGTGGGGACGTGTCTTGAAGGGGCTGCAACTCGTCACGGCACAGACGGTGCGATTGAGAAAGGGAAAAAAAAGTGGGAAATGTAACGGGGATAAATCGCAGATCTGCGGGAACGTGATAGGCGCCTATGTGTGAGTGACACGAGCGTGACCAAAGACGTGTTTGTTTTTACACACAGAAAAATGTGTTGTTGATTTACGTGTTTTAAATGGACAATGCAATACACATCGTACAGGAAAAACATTTACAGTAGTCGAAACAAGTCTCTTTTGCATTTGCTTCATACCAAAGTTGCATTTTAAAAATTCAAAATTAAAGAAAAGTGTGTTTTTTTATCATTCTTTATAGTGTGTTTTTTAATATAATTTTTTGCTTTGCGATTAACCGTGCGACCAGGCACTGTGTCAGGGTGAGTACTAACCTTGGTGTGCACGCAGTCAATTGGGTTGCCCACGTACTGGCGGGTGGTGACGATGAGGCTAAAGGCCACCAGTATCATGACGGTGAAGGTGTAGTGCAGGCGGAACACGGGCGCGTCGATGTGGATGTGGCTCACTTTGATGAGGTTCTTGAGGCCCCGGAAGATGTCCAGCATGTCGACGCACCTGAGCCAAAGGACTCCGGGGCGGTGCTGGGGGCGGGGCGGGGGACGGG
>NW_026267367.1:304920-307118 GCF_000697945.3 Frankliniella occidentalis | reverse complement strand
GGGGGGGGGCTGCGGCCCTCCCTTCCTTCCTCCCCAAAGCCCGCTATCAACAAGTCATGCTCCCTGCCGCGGCAGCAGGGCGCTGCAGGACGCACCCCGCCGGGCCCGACGATATCGGCTTACGCGGCGACCGTCTGTTTTTGTTTCGCGACAAATCCCCGACCGCATCGCACGCCGGACAAATCTACAACAACGCGGCCAGCGCGCCATAATGTAGCGCACAAACATATCTCTCTCTCTCTCTCTCTCTCTCTCTCTCTCTCTCTCTCTGCGTCATAGGCCTCCTCATCTCTTTCTCACTTCCCTTCCTCACTCACTCTCGCCACTCGCTCTCACCCTCTCACACACTCACCCTGCCACCCACCCACTCGCTCGCGTTCAGCCTACCCTCGGGTCAATTGGTGACGCCGAAAACTCCTCCTCTACCGAAATGTCATGGCGACTTCCGGCGCCCCCCCCCCCCGTTCTCTCTCTCTCCCTCCCTCCTCGCCCCTCGCGCGCTTCGAGACGGCGGCCCGACGGACCACTGCGGTGCGGCGTGCGCGGCGTGTGCAGCCTCCTCAGAATAGAAGTACAAGCTTTTGCTTTCTAAATGCAAGTTTGAAGAAAAGGGCAGAGCGAGAGGGGCGGGAAAGAGGAACACGACGAGAGTTGCACGCACAACGCCGCAAACAAAGAGAAGCCAGTATGTTTATTTTCAAATATCTGCGAAACGAAAAGTATAAAAAAAAGCTCACCAACTATATTTGTATCTTTTATTTGTACGAATTAAAGCAATCAGATCTTTTTCACACGTTGATTTAAAGACTACTTTTGTGCATCCATTTGTACGAAAGTACGCAATTTGGCGCACGAATTTGTATACAACAAAACGTGTTTACGTGCACAAACCTATAGGTTTAACTCCATAGTACGAAACGTTTGCACAGGAACATACAATTGTAGAAGACGAGGAAAGATTTCTCTTTGGTTGCTGCTTAAGTGGAAGGGAATTGCTAGCGTCATAATTTGTCGCCAACCGTGTGACGGCGTGTCCGCGCCGCGTCGGCCGTGGTGACGAGCGTGACGGACGACGCGGGGCGGGGAGGTGCCGGGGCTAGCCGCCAAACCCAGACAATTATCCGCCGTTTCGCAAACGCAAGGGCCCTCGCAAAAAATGATTTAAAAATAAATAAATATGTGTTTGTTTTGCTGTGTACTCCTCCTGGCCCCTGGCGCACTAAGTGGCCAAGTTCCACAGTTCGGCTGCTGGGCCGGCCGGCCTGCGCCCCTCCCCCGCGATGCACAGCGATGCTGTACACAGGGGATATGGGCGGGGGGGAAATGATTCGCGTACACGGCGGCCGCAGAGGCCGGCTCACCGGACCAGCGTGCCAAGAGGGAGGAGGGAGGAGGCGGCCGGGGGTGGAGGAAGGGTTACCGGCCAATAACCTGTTGCCGATGGATTCATCGGGTGGGAGGAGGGAAGGAAGGAAAGTACAGGGCAGCGCGTGTTTGAGGACCGGCGCGTTGTATAAATTCCTGCAGCTACTTTGCACGCTGCAATTCAAAACTCAACAACGGCGTTCGTCAACTTCTACAGTGGTTTTGTTCGTTTTGGTTAGGGAGGCGGTGGGGAAAAAGTCCCTTGGGGCAAAATTTTGACATTGTAAAAATTGGCACAATGTCCGGCGGCCGTCGTGTGTAGCAGGGGGTCGGGTTGTCGGAGGGCGTGGTATGGGCCAGAACGCGTTGCCACGGCGCAGTCACCCTTCCGCATCACGGCCCTGCTTGTTCTTCGGCCCGTCTCTGTGGTTCACCGTCAGGCGTGGAATATTCTTTTCCGTCGCGACGCGGAACGCGAAGCGAATCCAGACGGAACACAATGTGTGCGAGCGAACTGACGTGGGTGAAGCAAGGGCGATCTGCCCAGACTCATGACATAGTTACTAGTTTTGTTTGTATTTTAGTCGTATGTCGTGTGTGGTTTTTAGAGATTTTTTTTTCGAAATTTTACAACGTCTTTTGTGTAGTGAAATTTGTAAGTTTCCCGCGGGAAGGTTTCCCCCCCTTGAGGTCCTCGCCCCCGCGTGCGCCTGCTGCCCCAGATGCCCCGCGGCCGCGCCTGCGCAGTGTTTCAGGCCTGCCGGCCAAACCGCGGCATAAATTATGGATGCGCGCTTACAACAAGCGCGTGCCGTGCGGGACCCGCCGCACTT
>NW_026267367.1:292137-298140 GCF_000697945.3 Frankliniella occidentalis | reverse complement strand
GTCCCGCCGGCCGGAGCCGCAGCTGGAGTCGGAGCGCCTGCCGCTGCAGCAGCTGCAGCCAGCTGCAGCAAGCCTTGGCCAGCCGCCGGAGTGTCTCCAGCGCGCCAACGGCGCCAGGGCTGCGGGCAGCTGCGGGCGGGGGGCGGTGGTCAGCAGCACCTGGGCCGCGGCCCCCGCCGACACGTGCGCGTCGTCATGTCGTCCTGGTGGCGGGGCCGAGGCAGGCCGCCGCCGGCGCACCGGCGAGGGGTCGCCGTCCGGCGGGACTCGGCCGAGGCGGGCTTGGGCCTCGTCACTTTCCCGGCCATGGCCGCCGCATCCTCGGCATTCACGTGCACCAATCACTACACACCACTTCACTTGTCACTGACACTGAACTCCGAACGACCTCACGACCGTCTCGCCGCTCTCGAGGGCGGTGCTCGACGCCGCGTCGCGCACGCCGCGGACCACGCTGCTCAGGCCGCGCGCGCGTCTAGCCGAGCCGGGGGGAGCTCTGCAGGAGCCGAGGGTTCGCGGACCTCTCGTGGACTTGAGCTGGCGTGGCGGGGCGCGGCGGGGCGCGTAGCCGTGGCGTGGCCCCCCAGCGGCCCGCGAGGCCCCGCGCAGAGCTTCCTTCAGGTGGCCACCCCCGCCTCGGACTCGGCCCCCACCACCACCTCGGCGTCGTCGCCCACCCTCCTCCTGCCCTTCCGCCCTGCCCTCCCTCTTGCCCAGGCTGCCGGCTCCTTCCGAGCACGCCTTGGGCCCGGGCTCGGCTCGGCTGCGCGGCTCGGCGCCGGCCTCGGCTCGACTCGGTCCCGCTCGGCCTCTGAAACCGTACCACACACACAATCCTATTTAAAACATAAGACAAGCCAGGCGCATCCTTCTCTCTCATATTCCGCCGTCTGCTTGCTGCGCCGGCCGGCGCTCAGACTCGGGCCTGCCTGCTTGCTTGGTGACGCTCGTTCGCGCTGTTTTATGTGTGCCCGCTCCTCCCCCCTCTCTAATCAGACACCCCGCCTCCTCCCCCGCACCCCGCTCCACGCTTTCTTTCTTTGCATTTGCCACAGCCTTCGTTCCTCGGCGGTCGCAAGACCGTTCCTCTCTTTTCTTCTTCTTCTTTCAAACTTGTTCCGTTCATCTGAAAACGGTTCGCTAAAATTACCCACACAGGTCGCGGGCAGGACCAGTGGGTCCGTGGAGGGGGAAAAGAAGGGGGAGGGGCAGCCTGGCGTGGAGGGGGGGGGGGCTCTCCTCTGTCCCTCCGCTCTCCCCTTCCTTCCTCTTGAGGACGCCGCTGCTGCATGTGTGCAAGTCGAACACATTAGTTCACATAGTTGGTAGAGGAAGCCGACCTAGAAGCCGACTCGGTCGGCAGTGGCGGCACTCGCTTGCCGCACAGAGAGTCGCCTATAAATGCAACATACGACGGGAAAGTCCGACTGGCGGAAGTTTGGCGTGGACACATTCGACTGCATAGTCAGTCACTGGCCCAACGCAGTACTATAGTGCAAACATCCTGCTCGTACTGGCCCACTTCGGTTTCGCTGCCGTCCGCAAGTGTGCCGGGCCGCCGTCCCCGCGCCGCCGTTCTTTCCCCGCAGATGAGCCGTTTTCGTGACAGGCCGACGGGCTCATTCTTCCACCGCATCGCGCTTTGAGTTTGAGCGACCGCACTCGCCGGATGGGGCGGGGCTGGTTGCGTAAATCCAAAGTGCTTCCTGCCCGCGACACCCGCGGCTGGTATTGCAGCATTCAACGTAAATTTTGCCGGTAAAACAGTTTAAGATTTTGCGTGAACAAGGGTCAGAAGGCGCCGTGGTCAGTGACTTTTGTTGATAGCTCTGCAACGTGGTTGTTAAATTTATAACCTATATAAGCGCAGGTTATTTACAAAAATTGTTCTTATCGACTAGGCTTATTTGCTGCCTACGGGTATTCGGACCCACAGAATATGGAAGAGGGTAAGACTTCGACAAACGGAAGGGAAGGAAAAAAGGAAAAGAAAAAAAAAACGGCTGCGAAGTGTATAGGAAAGGGGATGGGGTGCGTGAGGGCTCAAAACTACATAACACACAATCCACCGCAAAACTTGTCGCGTCGTGTGTGCGAGGGGGGAGGGGGCGCTAGCAGCTTGTGTCTTATTGCCGTCGGGATGCACCTAGGGGCGCGGGGCGTTCGGGCCGTGCCAGGCCGGCCCTGGCTTATTCAGGATATATTGCAATACATCAAGCACTCCCCCCAACAATCCGTCGCGATTTAGTTTGCAGTTCACGCCTCGCCGCACGCGCCGCACGACATGTGTAGCACCCTTGTACCGCCGCCGCCCCATCCTCCGCATCTCTCACGTGGCCGGCTCCTCTCTGTTATCCGAACCGCGATGCCATGCGTACGTCATTGCGTCATAGACGCAACCGATAAAACCGTCAGGAATGTAACTCCGAACCGTGTGAGATTTTAGGGCTGAAGTTGTTTCGTCGGTTGTTTCAAGAAGAGATCGGCAATAACAATGAGGAGTGGTAAAATTCACACATTATGCCGCACCCTGGAAATCTTATGAAGATCCCCCCGACTAGTCACCTCTGAAAGTTAACCACTTTTCTAAAACGAAGAAAAGTTGTGATTTCCCCCTATAAAAACCATGGTTTTGGTGCACCAGATTTTTTCAGTGCGAATTTCTTCGTTCAAAATCTTTTTTCAACAGTTTGAACACCGTGTAAAGTGAGAAGCTCATCACTAAATAATCTGCAACTATTTTCGTTGTACCTCGGAAAAGGTGCGAAGTCATCATCAAACTTTTAATTTACACTGGGGCTAAATGCAAGGATTTTCAATTTGGCCACCTGCGCGCGGCGGCGGCAGAACGTTACAAAACAGTTTTGCCCAATTGTCTCCCGCCGCCGCCCCTATCCGCGCGGCCGTATAAAATCAATCCTCCCCGCGCTGATAAACTGTTTGTGATGTCGCGAGACACTCTTTGCGAAGGGATCTGCACAACACGTTATGGCTCCTCGGGGACGCGCGACACACGGCTCTATACTACCTGCCCCTCCTCACCCCAACACCGACGGACGCACGCCTCTGCACTACACTTGCCCTCCGCTCCCCTTCCCCGCCTGCTTCTCGTCCTCGACGCTCAAACAACAGCAATACTCGTAAGCCAATTTCGCGAGTAAGCCTGCCTGCTCGGCGCTAGCCCAGTCATGGCGGACCCGCACACGACACACTCTTTTGGCAGAATTATTTTATTTTACTTAAAATCCTTGTTTTTATTTTTCTGCTGAGTGGCGCCGATAGCTGCGAATGGTCAATTAGTTCAGTTTTGTTGGGAAGAGCACACAGTATCCCCGCCCCCAAACAAATGTTGAGTGCGCTTCTAATGCGAGTACTTGTTGGACAAAAATAAGAACAACTGTTACGGCAGGACTGGGCGTGGCGCCGTCGTATGTGTCCCGATATGGAAGCCCTGACCGTGCCCGGCGCGCCAGGAACAGGTAAGGAGAATCGTGAGAGAGAGAGAGAGAGAGAGAGAGAGAGAGAGAGAGAGAGAGAGAGAGTGAGTGAGAGAGAGTCTAGCCGGTCGCTGCACTCGGTTGGCGCCTGGGAGTTAGGCATCGTGCAGACACCCGTGGTAGGCGGGCCGGCCCTCCCGTCGGGGGCTGAGCCGTGCGGGGAGAGGGGAGGGCGCGGTGCAAACATGGAAAGTGAATATTTTGGTGAGTTGGATCACGCGCGTGATATGCACTCCATGCATGTCATTGCGTCTCGTTGCACGTGCGTGTGTGTGTGTGTGTGTGGTTCGCGGAGGGAAAGAGATCACGGCTGCTGTATAGTCTTTTGCGCCAGATTTATCGCATGCAATAAGTCTTGCTCTGTGCGCCGCGGCGGCGCGGCTCCGAGGAACAAAGAGACTCGAAACACAAAATCGCTCGCACACGGTGTTGGCGGCGGTGGTGATCCTCTTCTCGCGCGACGAAGCAGGAATCTCTTCGTAAAAACCCCGCGTGTAATCTGAAAAACAAGCGCGAGAGGATTGCATTCGCCAAAATATAGGTTGGATTTGTGTCGCACTGCTTGTGCGGTATATCGAGTACACTTTGTTCTTTACATCCACGGCACCTATGGCGATTAAAACTTTGAGGAATGGAATCGTTTTCGTAAGCGTATCCGAGCCGACGACAAGGGCGAAGGGTGTCGATGCGAGTAGCATCGTATCGTCGGCCGGAGCCATAGGCAAAGAGAAGTACTAACGACACGACGGAATGGTCAGGAATAAAAGAAGTGGCCGCGGTCCCTCCTCGTCCCCGTCTTCCCTCCCCTTTTGCCCTTGTCTCCGCTGCACCCTCCCGCACCCCCTGGCGAGACATGGCCCTCTGCACATAGCGTTTATGGGGATGCAGCAGTAACGTAAAAGCTAAGTGGGTCGCATTTCCTCCTCGACAACAAACCGCGCAGCGGAAATTAAATCACCATGAGTGCAACCTCCACTTATTGAAACGCTCGCCCAGGTAAAAAAAACAAACAACCACCTGGGTGTTTTGTAATAGTTTTATTGTTGAGTCGCTGCTTTCTAAGAAATAGTAGCGAAAGATCCCATTGTCTTAATTCTCTTAAAATATATATTTATTCTTCTAAATTTAGCCTTATACCTCCAGAGAAATATTCGTAAAGAAAAAATACCCTACAAAAAAATTGATAGTTGTGGTGATGTGCAGGGCTGTGATGTGGCCAGCGAGGCTAAGCGGCCCATGAGTGGAATACCCAATACCAGGGGGGGGGGATGCCAAACACCGTACGTGGCACGGCGGCCACAGGGGCGGCCCTGCCGATAAGCACGAGAAAGAAAAAAACACATCAGGATCGAACAAAAAAAAAAGAACAAAAAAAAACAAGGGCGCAATGTTGTCCTCAAAGCAGCTCGATGGAACTTTCATCCCTTCGGACCGGTCCCCCTGCACAACACAGCGTCAGCAGGACAACACCGCACCCTCCGTAATGAGACGCACCCACCTTCTAATGGAGAGAGGGGCGGAGGGTGGACGACTTTAGGGGGTAGCGGGGTGTAGGATGTGGCGAATCGGGACCAATATCAAAGCGCGCACACACACGCACACACTAACTTATCTCAAAGTAATATAATGGATAATTTTGGCAAAAAGTTTCAAGGAACATGTAAGAAAAATGAGGTTGTTTTTCACACTGCAATTTTATGGTAGGGCAACATTCCGGTCTCGAGCAGTGCGCGTCGCATCCGCAACATTCTCATGAGAGGGGACAGGGGCGTCGTCGTCGCCGTAGGGAAGATGAGTCAGATTCCGATGCGGTTTTGTTGCGGCCTGTACCGCGGCGGGGCGGGGCGTGTGGTGACTGGTGACAGGTCCCCGGCGGACCGCGAGGCCCAAGCTGCTCGCCCCATTAAACCCCGCACGACCACCGCCGCCGCGACACTCCGGCCGCGGTGTCTGCTGCCGTCCCGGCCGTCCCCCTTGCGAGAATGTAGGCGTCTGCAGGTCATTAATTAATCCACTTTTGTATCGCACACCTTGTTGCGCACAGCGGATGCAATAATTGATTCTTTTCTCATTTCTCTCCCCCTCCCCCCTCGCGTCGGCCGTGCACTATTTGTTTGCGGGCGGGCGGGGCCGTCGGCCGTCGCCGCCTCCCCGCTCTCTTCTCTGCTGCTGCTGCTCCGCGGCATGAAAAATCGCGCGTTCCGTTATTCAGCGCGGACGATGATCGAGGGGGTACAGGAGGGGCGAGGAGGAGACGGGGGGTGGGGGTTGAACAACCGGGCTGCTGCAGCACCAGCACCGTGGTGCAGGCGCGAGGGGGCCTCAGGACTTCGTCGTCGTCGTCGTAGGGGCGGCGGCGTCTCGACTAGAAACACCACGACTCTTCAATTTTTATTATTTTTTATGACGGTGATTGCGTGCAGCAGACGCGCGTCCGCAGAGCTGCCGGCGGCTGCCAAGTCGACTTGTGTTCTGCGGGGGGTTGCCCTCCCCTGTCCTCCCCTCT
>NW_026267367.1:282755-292087 GCF_000697945.3 Frankliniella occidentalis | reverse complement strand
CCCCCCCCCCCCCACCCGCCTCTCTCCTCTCTTTCTCAGCCCCAGACCCGCCCCCCGTTCCGGCTCGGTTTGTGCCCAACGTGCATGTCATATTGCCCGCCGAGAAATAATGGGGACTGACGAGTATATGCAGAGATGTGAGTGTGTGTGTGTGGTGGATGCTGGGAGAGGGGGAAGGGGGAGTGTGTCATTTCCTCGCCGGAATTCTGAAACCAAATTACCGCATTGCAATCGTATGATCGTGTCTGAATAAGCAAGATTCGTGGAAAACCATAGCGCTGTTTGCCAGTTGAATTCATTTTTGAAACTGTTGGCTGGCAACCGCTATGGTTACGAGGGGCACACAGGAGGGCGGCATTAAGACCCAATCTCTACCCTTCACCTCCATTCCATAAACCGGGTCCGAAAACAATCATGTAGGTGAAAATACTGCTCTACGTGCAATCAGTCGAGACGCCACCGCCGACGCTGTGGGGATCCGCAAAGCTCAACTTGTAAACCCGTCCGCCCACTTCTCTTGTGGCGTCTCTCGCCAGTCCTCTCCCGTAATTCTCAACAGTCTACACGCCCGCTCACGTGTCATCCCGAATGCATTCTCTCGCGAGCGGATGGGCCGGGACACGTGCGAGCCCACGCGAAGGGAGATGACGGACGGCCAGCTGTTATTCAATTATGACGTAAGTACTTTTTTTGCTTTTTATTTTAAAACTGAAATTGTATTATTGTCGTTTCCATTCCTTTTGTTCGTTGTGGTTCTTTGTAAGGGTGCATGATATAAACAAGCTTTATATAATCGCAGTGTGTTCTCATGTCAGTCTGAAGGTGCGAAATCATCCGAAATAAACATCTGAAAATCTCTATTGTTAGTTTCAATGTGAAACGCAAAGAGAAGTGTTTCGACGATGTGTACTGTACTTACACGTCGCTGTGAGATCGTGTTGCAGGTGAGCGCCCCCAGCAGGACGCGCCGCCCGCCTGTCAGGGCCCGCCTAGGCAGCCCATCGTACACCGCCGTCGAATGGGTGGCCGCTGGACCTTGGCCGTGGCGATGCGGGCGGCCATCCCCCGTCAATACTCTGGCAGCTCTGCCCTTGTGGCCCAGCGCGCGGGGTAGCGCCGGCGCCGAACGATCCGTGCGATATCGGCTGCCTACTTTTATCTTTTCCGTCCTCAAAAATTGAACACGTTTAGTCCCACCTAGGTGCATGTGGTCACGCTTTGCTGAACGCCACCCCTTTTTATTTTCTCTGGGACTCAACTTGCTTCGTCAACACTTTGGCGGAAACGGTTCGACATGCAAGCTGAGGAATTCATCAGGCGAGCACTTGTAAGTAAGTACTACCTATGCCACTCTTCAAGTTTCCAATACATTTTGTTTTCCGTTTTCTTAAAATCGACAGAAAATGGAAACAACCCATAAGTTGGGAAAAGTGGGTAAAATTCGTGGCTTTTCGCAACCTGAGGCTTTTGGCTCGCTTTTGGCTTTGGACACACATCCCCAATGGTATGTTTGTTTATACTGTTCTGGACTTGTCATAATCCTCACCCCATTAAATTTTCCTTTCGGCCCCGCTCAAAACTCATTAATCTATTCCTTTATAGTTACAAACTAGCGCTGCTACCACAGTATTACTTTTCCTTACAAGCTCTAATTCATTGCACGTAAGCAATCTGCTTTGCGCGAACTATCAGGTAAGGCGCCCAGTTATGGTGGTGGTGTCTGGGGGCGCTGCGGTTCTGCCGGCCTTGCCCCTTGCCGCCGCTCCGGGTGGGACATCCCTCCTTGCAGTCAGTGTCCTCTACTCTCCCACGCCTGGCCGTGACCGCCCTCCCACCGACGTGACCCCTCCTCACACCTCTCTGCTGTGCGGGCCTCCCCCCTGTGTGTGCGTGTGTGGGGGCGGGCGGGTGAATGTGAGCGCCACTTTCCCTCGTCGGGTCAACGCATTTAGCAGGACAAAGGCGCCCCGTAAGCAGATCACGCGCCGCCCGGCCGCTGCTGCGCGCGTCCGCTATGTAGCAAGAGAGGCCGTCGTCGTCGTGCATGTAGTCGCTTTCCGGGAACCTCTCATCCCATATCCCTCGGCCGCCCCGCTCGCACCCCCCCCCCTCCCCTCTCTCCGTGTGAGAGAGAGAGAGAGAGAGAGACCGCCCCCGGGGGAGGCCCCCGTGCAGGACTGCACAGGGCCGTGGACTCCCCCGCGCCCACGCATCATACGTATGGACTGGGAGAAGTCACCGCCCTGGACCCGGACCTATCCACCGCCCCTTGCTATATATGCAACCCCGCTGAGCAGGGGGCGTCCCCAGGTCGCTGTTATCTCTTGACTTTCGAGAACTGGGCACGCCCTTCCCGAAACCAAAAGTGTAGAATACCTTAGAACTGTTGTATGAACGGGTGGCACAGCACAGACCGTAGAGCGCAGTTTAGTTGCACTGTACCGCATTCAGGCGTGTGCACGCGTTGCCTATTCGGAAGGGGTAATGCAAGGCGCTAGGGAAAGGCGGTAGGCAAGCCCGCCCGCACAGCTGCATGCAGTACAGTGCAACTACGTTGCATTCCGCGATCTTCGGACGAGTGAGACGTCGGAATTGATACATCAACTATCGATGACTCAAAATTGTGTGCCAAAATGTCACTCGTAAAAGTGTGCCCGACAGTCTTGTTGCACTAGAATACAAAATTGTGTGCGACAACCATAGCACATTCTTTTATGTGTCGGACAAGTATATACACTTTTTACTCAAATTCAACTTTTCTGTGAATGCCAGCTGTCGTACACTTCTTTATGCGTGGCACAATGGTCACACTCTTTTCTGTCTGTGTGCGTTGTCACTTTGGCACGCACTTTTAAACGATAGAATCTCTCACTCTCCTATTTGTAGGGTACCGCGACCAGGGCGCCCCGCCCCGCGGGCTCACGCAGTGCTGCAGGTGGGCGCTGCCTGGGCGCTGCTGGACGCGCCGCTGACATGTGTCCCCGGTGGCTTAGGGGGCATGAGCCGCAGGAAGTCGCATGTTCGACCAATCGACTTGTGGCCTGCTGAGCCCTGGTGCTGCGTGCTGTAACAATTACTCTAAGCCACTGCTGCAGTGCTGCTGCTGCTGGGCGTGCAGTAGTGTGCGCCTTTGTCCCACACGGCTGTGTCGTGTCGTGGCGATGCCCCGGGATTGCCCCGTTATACCGTTAATGGCCAAATAGTCCTAATGAGATTGTGTGTGTCGCTTGCTCGCCCGCTCTGTTCTCTCGCTCGGAGCAGTATGCGCTGTGTGTTCAGGGGCGGATGAGCCCGGGGAGGCAGGTGGGATTTACTTCGCCCTGTCGTGTCGCCTGCGCTTTGCTCGCTGCCAAATGCGATCATGCGCGCGTTGAGGCCATCACCGTGTAAAGCGGCGAGTGCCCGCGCCGCTGCCCCCGCTGCTGCTTCTCTCTTCTTCTCCACGCGATTCCCCGGAATAACGCCGGTTTTCTGTCAGATTTAGCGGAAAAGTCGTCGAGCTGGGCGGGCTTATTCGGTGTAAATAGCCCGCGTTGTTTTTCAACAAGTGTCCCCCCGCGCTCCCACAGTTTGGTGGTTTCGGGTCGGTAGTCGCGTCCAGTCGTTGTCTGGACCACGCGGATTTATTTCGTCTAAAACTACAAACAAAATCACAACATCCAAAAAGTTGAAGAAAAATTTTCGAGATTTTCTTTTGCAAATGCAAATAAAAATTGCAAGGAAACGATATATAAACGAAAATCTCATTCTCACGCCCGCCGCGCAGGCCGCGTCGTCGTTTGTTTGAATCTCAAGTGTATAATATACCCCCTTCGAAATATTTTTTTTTTATGGCGTATATATATCTTGGCGCAATTTTGTTGCTGCGCGGCCGGACAGATAATGGTCGAGAGGGGCGCAGATATCGCCGGGGCCTCTCTGAGTCAGAAGATGTCTCTCATATGGCGCACTCGCCGGTGTGATTAGTGTTGCGTTTCTGCAGCTCCCCGGGGCCGGGACTGTACGTGGGAATGAGTCCCATTACCCACAGCTTTGACATTTACGAGGCCTAGAGTGACCCCGTCACGGCCAGGGGCGTGGCCTGGCGTGGCGCGCCGCGCACAGGTGATTCCGAAAACGTATGGCTTCCTGCCTCCGCCGCCGGCCGGCCGGCCGGGGCGCGCGGGTTGATTCGGAAACATATCGCTCGACAACACGTTTCTTCTTCTCACTCTTTTCACTATCTCTTTCCTTCTCCCTCTCATCAAGAGCCCCCGTCTAAAAAATAAAATCTCTCTGCCGGAACCGGTAAAGCCCCCACCAACCACCACCTCTCTCTTTTCCTCTCCCTCTCACTCGCATCTATCCATCCGTTATTTTTTTCTCTCACGAGAGGGTGTTTGAGCGACAGAGACAAAACAGAAGGGCGCCCCGCTGATGTCCCTTACAACCGGGTCGAGGGGTCCTCGTCCAAAGGCGAGAGGGTGAATCACCCACAATCACATCTCCTCACGGGAGTTTGACTCGCTGGCCAGCTCGTCTCCGCCTCACACTTCTCCCCCCCCGCCCCCCCCCCTCTTCCCTCGCCGCCTCCGGGTTTTCATTTGCTTTCGGCTCGTCGTCTTTCATTGAAATTCTCCGGATGGGACGTGGTGTTTGTGGTGTCGTGTTGTGTGCCGCACAGCGGTGGTCACGGCCGGTCATATCACTGCGGCGGCGGCGTGGATCCTGTCAAAATATAGCGGCTACTTTGCCTCAGCGCGCGAGAGATTCCACTCCCGTTCCCATCCAACCCTATTGTGATCGGAATTATTTTCATTTCCAGAAATATGGTTTTTGTCGTTTGCGAAGTTAACGAAGAGAAGAAAATTGGTTTAACCGACTGAAACCACTCAAACTTAATCTGATTCTGCTTTTGTATAAAAAATCCTTGAATGTGTGTTAGGAATACTCTTCTAACTACAAATGTAAAACTCACACATTAGGAGGGGCGGTGGTGGGCCACATTCCTCTATCCTATCCTTGACATAGGCCCTTCCTTCACCCTCCTACCCTAGATCTCTTTCCCCCCTCTCTCTCTCTCCGCATCAGAACTATGTTGTGGGGGAGGAGCGCCACTACTGCCTTCACTCACACACCGCCGCGCCACGCTCTCTGGCTGCCCCGCCGCCCCCGCCGCCGGCCGCCGCGGTTGATTTCCAGGAATTCATAATAATCGTAATCATAATAACACGGTGCGGGTGTCGAGGAGGAAAACCGTGCAGCCCATTAGTGCCTCGTTACAAATTTTGACGAGGATGCTGGCGTCGCTTTACGGCCGGCATTCACGTTACACGCCGCGACGCGCGTCCATCGCAGCGTGAAATCGAGCGTCACACACACACACACACACACACAGAGTCATATACGCCCACACGAACGCATGAACAGCGGCGGCCGCGCACGATCTTACTCGCTTACACGGTGACTGATTTAGTAAAGGCGGGGGTTGACTTCGGTGGCAATGCGCAGCACGAGCATACTCGAGGACATGATGTTAAAAAGGTTCAGAGCCTCCCGAAATTTGCAAACCTCTGTATCGTTGTAATTCTATTAAGCAACCTCCAGAAATAGCCAGAAATGATTCGTGTTGGCTTGAAATTGTAATTCCCTGTGCTCCGGGCCACGACACAGTTTCTCGTCCAACATTTTCGTGGCCACGCAGAGCCGTGCGCCGTTTGGGTGCAGCGGCGGTGGGCGATGCACGGCGGCGTGGCTGGGCGTGGTGGCGAAGAGGAGGAGGAGGGGGTCTTCTTCTCCTTCCCAGTGCGGTTGCACCGACGGCTCTTCGGTTCGAAGAGGTGTTTCATATTGGACAGCCCGGCGGGGCAGGGCACCGTGGCAACACCGTACGGTATTCATTGAAAAGCCTTGCCATGCAGAGCCGGTCGGCCGAAGGGGGCCCTGGTCCGGGGAGGTGAGGGGTGTGTGGGGGGAGGCAAAGGGGGTACATCCCCCCTCCCCGCCCCCTCGGCCGGACGGGGTACCAGTACCACCAGGCTCCTTTGGCTCCAGCCGCCCGCCTCCGGGGCCGCGCCCGGGCCCCCCTGTGCCGCCCGGGCCCCCCTGTGCCCCGCCCCCTCCGTCCCCCCACCCCGACACCTCGGCCGGCCCGCGCCCGGCCATTGGCGGGAGCCCAGGGGGCGTGGTGGGGAGGTCCTTGAAACTCGTCCCCCCTCCCCTGCGGGCCCCGGGGCCCGGCTCGGCCCGGGCCCGGGCGCTGGCTCGCGGCGGCTGCGGCTGCACCAGGTAAGGGAAGACGGGCAAAGAAAGTTGATGGGACAAAGGATGAATTAAAGAGATTGAAACGGTGGAGATAAGAGGAGGAGGGAGGAGGAGAGGGAGAGGATTGGCCGTGGTGGCCCCCTAAAGCCAAACCGAGTTCCCACACCGACACGTCGCAGCCCATGGACCCCCTCCCCACACCGGCCGGGCGGGGCCCCCGCGCGCGCCCCCATGGCGATTTGCTTCATATTTCTTGAAACGCAGACATGGAAACATTTCCGGTCCGTGGCGTGGCCGCCACCTTCGTATGTGGTGGGAAAAACCTTTGCTACCATACTTCTGTCCGAGTATGTGCTTCGATGCCGACACATCACATCGATACGAGCGTGCGACTCGCACCTCTTTGGCTCGCTCGCCCGAGCGTGAGTCACTTGACGAGGTGTGAGAATGTCATTTGAAACGACTCTTTGGCCGGCGCGCTGTTGGCGAGAGGTGACCCACCACCACCACCACCACCACTACCACGGCGACTGCTGCGTGACCTCAGGAGGGAGGGCCAAAGGGGCGGGACGCGCGCGCACCGGGAGAAAGGGAGCGCGGGCGCGCGCGCGCGCCTAGTGTGTGTTGACATTTCGGAGTAAGTGCCGCTCACCGCGATTGGATTTAGCGCTCACGACAAGCAAACCGGCCCCGCTCTCCCACACCAACCACCCACTTATGTGTGTTTCGCAGCCAGGGGCAGTGAGGCGTGCGGGTGCGTGGCGCGCCGTGCGCTATGGAATCACTTACCTCCGGTAAGGGGATACCCTGGAACCACCAATATGAAAACCACACCATATGTGACGACGTGTGCCCCGTGTAACACCAGACTTTTTATTTTTTGTCTCTCTCCCTCTCTCTTCTGCTTTTTGCTGTTTTATTTCGCTCTCTTCCTCTAAAGCGTTCGCCCATCCGTCTGCCCTGCGCCCTCTCGCCCCCGCCACCACAACCCCTCCCCGATTATTCGGCGAGCTGCACAAGCCCCGTATCTCCCCCCGCCGCCGCCCCCGAGTCTTGTCGTTACTTCTTTTTATTTTTCTTCGCCCTGCTCGAGGCTCTTTCCCATCCTCTTGGGCTCAGGTAGCGTATCGGTTACAAACTGGCGAGTTTTTGGCCGAGCTCGGTCGGTTTGAGGGGCCGGGGCGGGCGGACGCCCGAGAAGCGTCGACGGCGGCCAGGAAGGGTGCGCTGACTTGTTGGCGTGTGTGGGAAGCTCGCAGTTGGTGGTGTTGTTGAACCTCGCGCCGGCGAATTCGCGTCCAAAAGGTGCAAAATTAGCTCCTTTATGCGACCCTGATGCACACATTTAAATGCGTGCAAACAAGGCTTCAAGGGAAATACCACTTTGGTTTCAGTGTGACCACCATATGATCACAGTGTAAAACGGCCCGGACCCGACTCTTGCTGCCGTGGCATCCGTAGGGGGAGGTTGCGGGGCACGCGAGCACGCCGGAGACGCCCAGGCCACCTCACCGGCGCGCTGCGGGCCGCTTGCGGTGAGCGGTGGCTGGTTTTTGTTGTTACTTCTTTGCCGTCGATGTGGGTGTGGGAGGCCGCATCACGGTTAAATTCGGTTAGATGCCACCATTACTCATGGTCCGTTTTGGTGTCCTCGTTCCCAGCCCCCGCTCCCTCGACCACTGCCGGGCGGCGGGCGGCGCGGGGCGGGTCAAGTCGGGGACCATGTCGGGGGCCATGTCGGGACCCCAGGAGGGAGCTGACACGGGGCCGAGCGGGCGGCTGGCGGGGAGCTTGCACTCTTTGGGGGGCTCGGCGAGACGGCGGGGGAACCGGACCAAACTTGTTGCTGCTGCTGCTCCCAAATTTGTCGATGAGTCGATTTTCAAGTACTTATTTGCCGTTTTATACGCTGCCGAGCAAGAGCGATTTTCGGAGGCGTTACATGCCGTGCTGCTGCTCAAATTGTCCGCACGGAGGCGTGTGGGTCGCTGCGAAAAGGTGGGGCTACGAGGTGTAATTGCAGCGAAAGATTTCTCATCATCGCCCTCGCGATGGTGGTGTGGTGGTTGCTGTTGCCACGCTGCGCCGTTGCCGCCGCTCTGGTGCCGCCTTCGTGTTCCTGCGAGCGCCGGCCGCGGCCCCGGTTTGAGGTCCGGTCCGGGAGGAGGGTGCTGCTTCGGGCTGCTTCTCGTGCATGTGTGCGTGTGTGTGTGTGCAGGTGTGTGTAGGTGCCGCTGCCGATGGGACGGGTTGGGCCGTTTGACCAATGACCCTTCTCTCGCACCGCCCCGACGGGCCGCTCCCCCTTCCTCTCCCCACCACCACTCTCTCTCTCTCCTATCGCTCCGCGGTCTTCATCGCCCCAGAGAGTTCCTGTGTTGTGTTGCGTGCCGACTGCTGCCGACTCGGTTTTGTGCTGACGTGCCGACGTCGCGCCGACGTCGCGCCAGAAGAGCCGCCGCCGACGCGCGCAGTCCGGATGCACACGCCACGCCCCGTCTCGCCCCCGTCGTCGGAGAGCGAGTTGTCCTCCTCCCCTTCCCCTCCGGACGGACGTGGACGTCGTCCAGTCACATCCCCGTCGAGGTCATAGGGTGGCGGAGTTTTAAGCAACTGACTTAACTCGCAGACCGTTACTAGAGTGCTGATATCATTCGAACGGCACAGGCGGGCGAAACCAACCAGCGTGCGACAACACCCTCCCCTTCCCGACCGTGGCGTTTTCCCTCTGGTCTCCTCTGCAACTTTTAACCACCCCCTTCTCCTCCCGAAGAGGTTTCCGCCGGCCGGCCGGGGGGCGGGGATCCGGCCGCCGACTACAGGACGGGAAGCAGCCAGGTTAATTGAAACCGAAAAGGGTCGTCACTTGTTGCAGGTGTGAAAACAATGTTTGGCCTGGCCCGCTCCTTCGCCCGGCCTGGCGGCGGGCAGGCGCCTCCTCCCCTGCCCTGCCCTGCCTCGCTATCTTTCCGGCCCGGGAGATGGCGTGGCGTGGCGGCGGGCGACATGACGCCACGGCGGCAAGTGTTCGCACTTCTCGCACCTGTGCCGCTATCTCCGCCAACCCCATTCATCCCCTCGCCTCCTCT
>NW_026267367.1:267985-282425 GCF_000697945.3 Frankliniella occidentalis | reverse complement strand
GGCGGGGCGAGGTGCCGGTGGCTGGCGCTGGTCGCGCCGCCGCCCGCTCGGCTCACAAGTCGTGGACGCGCCGCCGAGCGGGCAGGAGAGGAGAGGAACGGACGACGAGTCGAGCCGCGCGACGAGACGAGCCGAGCCGAGGGGAGCTTCCCCCCCAGTCAGTGTTGTGTTGTGAGCAGCAGTGTGTATCAGCCGTAGCGGTGCGTCGCCGTGAGTGACGAGAGAGTGCCACGCGAGAGTGTGCCGCGAGTGATCGAAGTGTCCCCAGTGAGCAGTGCGGGAGCATGCGGCGCCAGCCCGCCACGCCGCGAGTGACATGAGGGCGCGGGCGCTGTGCCTCCTGCTGGCGCTGTGCGCGGCCCTACCCTCCCCCCTCCCGCTGGCCGCGGCGTGCGGCCCCGGCCGGGGCGCCGGGCGGCGGCGGGGCCCTCGCAAGCTCACGCCCCTCGTCTTCAAGCAGCACGTCCCCAACGTGTCGGAGAACACGCTGCCCGCCAGCGGGCTGACGGAGGGCCGCGTCACCCGCGACGACAAGCGCTTCAAGGACCTGGTGCCCAACTACAACCCGGACATCATCTTCAAGGACGAGGAGGGCACGGGCGCCGACAGGCTCATGACGCAGGTGAGTGACTTTGTGTGTGTGACTGTGTGTGTGTGTGTGTGTGTGTGTGTGGCGCAGCCCGGGCACAGCGCAAGCGGGGCAATGACCCGTCGACTTTGACAACTGCAATGTACTCTGTGCTGCAAGCCGTGCTCATCCCTCACACTGTGCTGTGAGGTGGTGGTGGTGGGCGAGCCCCGGGCTGTGTGAACCTAACCTACCGTTTTGCAAAAAGGGAGAAAAAAATGGGTCTCCGTGTGGCTTAAAAATAATCGCTTAATTGTTTTAACTCGCTTAACAATTTCAAGTTGGGTGAAATTTTGAACAATCGTCGAGAAAAAGTTGTTTTAGCTTTTGGGCGGCGCTAGAAATTGTGTGAGAATGAGTGGCTTATTTTTGTTGAACAAACAGGACGGCCTCAGCGCGTCGGCCGACCGAGGCGTCGCTTAGCTTTTTCCCTCTGTCTCATTTTGTTTGCATTTCCCGTCGGGCCAGCGCAAGGCAAACGATATTTACCATGAACTCTTGTCGCCCCGCAGCGGTAAATAGTTTTTTTTATATGTGAAAAAAATTGTGTTTCGTACCAACTGCGGTGGAATGTTTCGTTTTTGCTTTAAAGCAAAAGAATTAAAGTGAGCAGCAAGGGAAGGCGTGAAAATAAAAGGTGTGGAGTGTTGATTTCGCGAAAGCGAAGGCTTTGCATCTCATTTGGCGGGCGGGCGGGCGGATCGGACGGCGGCCCGGCGGAGGATATGTCTCGAATGACCGGGGCCCGTCTTGCGTCACGCCGGCCGTCACAACGCCAGTGTCACGGTGCCGGGGTCACAATCTTGTCACAACCTCCATACCTTCTCTCTCTCACACATTCTCTTTCCCTTCGGGTGGAATGCAAACAGATGACCCGAACTTAACTCCCCGCCGCTGTCAAATGAGTGACCGAGAGCCGTTCGTCTTCTCCGGTTACAATCTTTGTGTTTGTCTTGTGGAACCCCCCGAGTGGAGCCTTCTTGGCCTGCCGGAGCGGCGCCTTGCGCGTAGGTGTTTGTTGAACCGGCCCGAGTCAGTCGGGGCCCTGGGAGAGAAATCATACAGCACGACGTCGATGAAAAATCATCATCAGCGGCAGCAGTGGCAGCGGCAGCTGTGGCGATTCGGCAAGCCTCTGGCTTTTTAGTGGTTTCACCGGCATTATTGCGCGAATAACTCTCTCCCGCTCTTTCTTGCTGCGTCTGGTGCTGCGAAGGGGGGCGGGTAGCACGGAAGGTATCTGCCGTCGCCGGGCTGGCATCACAACAACGCATCCGCTGGCGGGTGAACCCGACACCGCCACCACCTCCACCGGCGCGGCCCCGGGCCCCGCCGCCAGGCTCGCCGGCCACGCTCCGCTACTCCTCGTGCTGCCTTCCTGGCGCTTGTCTGGAGGTGTTCGACATTCCGTCTTGACCCTCCCACACTGACACGCCGTCCTGTACTGTCGTGGGTGGAGGCGACCCTTTTTGATGGAACGGCATGGCAAGTGATGCTGCTTGCTGGTGGTGGTGGTGGTGCATGGTGCTGCTGCTGCTGCTGCTGCTGCTGCTGCTGCTGCTGCTGCTGCTGAGTCGCTGCTGCTCCCACCGGCCGTCGCGGCGGTCCCGGCAGATAAGGCCCGGGCGACACGACACGTCTGCAAACACGCCTCGTTATCTCCCCTTCAATAACTTGTAATTTATCTGAGCGTTGTTGCATGTGTGACCGCACCGCGCCGCTCCAGGTCGCGACACTGACCATATGCACGCCGTGTATGCGCGCCGGTTTGCGTCAATGCGCGTGTGGGCTTTATTGCAAATGCGGTTGTTTCTTCGCCGAAAAAAAAGAGGAAGTTAATGACTTCGTACCGGACACTTTTTCGCTTGCCGTGTTTTTTTTGCGTCCCCTTTGAGATGTAGCGGCCGCCCCGGCGGCCCCGCAGCTGCGGTTGGTGCTCCCGATCTCGTTCGTCGTCGTCGTCTCGAATCGATATAAATCGAAACGGTGTCGATGGTCAGGACTCCTGTGTGTGTATGTGTCCTTCTCCTTTACCAGTCGGGCCAAATCGAGCGTGAACACTGGGCGCATTGTCTGGAGTGGTGTGGTGCGGCGCGGAGGGGCTGGGCGGGGGGCGCGGCAGCCCGGTAGCACGGACCAACATCTTGTAATCAAATTATCCTATTGCTTTCCATTTTCCCCCCTAACAAGCCCCGTTCTGGTTGCCTTGTGTGTGGACGCCTGGGTGTCAATCAGAGCGCCAACAAGAGGCCCGGCCGGCCAACAAAGCGAGCGACGCGACGCGCGGAGTGAGCGAGAGAGAGAGAGAGAGAGAGCACCCATAGGGGCGCTGAATGGCCAGGGCGTGTTGACCATTGTGGCCAGCGGGGGCACCTAAACACTGCTGCTGCTGTTCGCGGGCTGCCTGCCAGCTCTGGCTGCCCGCTCCCGTCTGCTCGGGTTTTTGACACATTGGTCTCTAAACAAATCACACGGCCAAAGAAAAGGGAGAAGCAGCTACATGAGGACACGACTTTTGGGAAGGCTGCAGCAGCGGCGCTCAGGTGGCTTACCAGGCAGTCGAACCTTTATCCGCTGTGGTTGCGTAAGCTCGCTGACTTTCTCTCATCCAGCAGAGGCTACTCCGGCGTTGAGGTCAACAATAATGGTTAGTGCGGCTCCAGTTTGCAAAAAAAATATTCCAAAGTTGAGGCCGCATGGAAATTGGTTGGGGGTAACATTATTGGGGGGATGGATGGAACGCCTGCTACCATCCCACTGCACAAGGATGTCTAAAAGTCCTTCCGTTGGAATGTATCCCGCTGAGCCCCCCTCCCCTTTCCCGTTGCGCCTGGAATAAACTCCCGCCGCTATTACAGGTGACTAAACAGGATTAAATAGACGCCATAAACCGGACGGACCTCCCTGCCGAGCCGCGGCGGCGGCGGGTGTCTGCCCCACGGAAGGAGCCAGCAGCAGCGCCTCGGCCAGCGCCCAGCGGCGGGTGCCCGACCAGACAGGGACAAAGGACGTCAGATAAAGATCCGGCTTTAGAGAGGGAAGAGCGGTAAAGGTGCTATGAGAGTGTTGAGAAAAAAAAAACGAAAGAAAAACAAAAACAGCAGTAAGTGGCGAAACCAATCATTTTTGTGTGTGTCATTTACAAACGTTTATCTTGCACTTCTTTACATGCTAGTTTTCTTTCGCATTTCAAATTTAAATTAACATCATGTAATTCAAAGCAAAATGACGCATCAATCATTCATTCGTGCGAGAAACATCCGTCACTTTGCCGCCCAATCCTGTTGATATCCGGCTGAGGCGTCGTCCCCCTCCCCCTTCCTCCCGCGCCCCGGCTCGCAGTGTATCGAATCGTTTCCCTCCCCGGCTCGGCCCGGCATGGCGGGGCAGCACCACACACGTATGAAGAGGTGTACAAAATGGACGCCGGCTGCGGCCCGGGTCGGGTGGGGCGGCGCAGGGGCGGCGCAGGGGCGGCGCAGGGGCGGCGCAGGGGCGGCGCAGGGGTGGGCCCAAGGGGCTGGCTGGGCCGTTTGAAGCTCTACACACCGAGCTTGTGTTGTTATCAGATCACTTTTATTGACCCCCGGGACCCGAACATAATGGTACAAGATAAGTCCATTACGAATAAAATATGAGCCGCGCGGGGCTCTGGGTATAGAGGACCCAACACATCGGAATAAAAAAAGGGGTATAGGAGGGCTCGCGTGTGCCGTGCACACCGAAGAGTATGTGTGATTTGTACTTTTGCAAAAAGCGATTTGGGAAACAGAAACTTCTCCCGAGCCGTATGCTTGCTGAGGGGAATCTGCCTGGGCGGCTGATTAATGCTCAGGTGGGCTCGCTGGACAAGTGACAAGACTTGGGGGCTCCGCGATGCACCCCCCCCCCTTCCTCCCATCCCCATCACAGTGTTGACGCCTCCGTGCACCTGAGCAAGGGTTCCCCAGACAAGAGACACGGCCTCAAGTGGCTGCTAGTTTTTTTTTACTCCTTTTTTGATACAGGACAAATCTCCCCACCCTTTTGTGGGTTTCAATGTAATTGCATACAAGAACATGACGCCTATGTGATGTACTGCATCGCTAGTTGGAAGGCTAGACCATGGGCCTACGTCGGTGGAACATGTGCCCGTCAAAAAGCCGTACTCGCGGAACCGAAAAATGGGGCCATGAAAAGAAAATCGCGCTCAAAGAACGCAACGCCATAAAACTTTCGACCCGAATACCACATCATTATATCATTAATTCCGCCCTTTATTTTTATCCGCAATTGTATAATTATCGAGTGCAGTATATGGACTTTGCGCGCGGTATAAATATAAAAGTGTTTACGGCGAAAGGGTTACTGTTTGTTGTGGCCACATTGTTGTATACAGCCGCATCGTAACAGAGGTCCCGCCAACGGCAATCGCCCCCCCCCCTCAAAAAAAGGACGAGAGGAAAGAAGCGCACCACAATAACGTCTCGCGGAATGCGGCTTTTGATCCGGTAAGCCAAACGCGGGCAGAGGCGCCGGCGCCAACGCGGAGCGTCGAAAGCGACCCTGCACGGCGCGGGGTTTGCTCGAGTGCTGAGTGATGTTTTCATTTATGCCACTGTTTGTACTTCCTTTCTCTTTTGCTCTCTCTCTCTCTTGCTCGCTGACAATGTTTAGTCATGATCGCCGCAGACGCCGCTGCTCACTCCCCGGCGACATGGGGCGGGTCAGGGTGCGCGTCAGCAGCAGCAGCTGACGCGCCACGCTGCTGACGCTGAGCACGGCTCATCCGGGGCAAGGTCCTACAGTAGGTTGTGTCACTTGGGGTATCGTGCTCTGATTGGTTGACGGATCGTGACGTCACCGTCAGTACTCTCGCGCCGTAGTTCAAATAGCTGATCGAATGTTCACACAATTTCACTCACAATATTCATTTTAAGGAAAAATAATGTGGAGAATATCATTATTTTGTCCCCTACTTAGATATTGCACCACGTTTGGACTTGGATGGTCGTTCTGTAGCGAGATATGAAACGGATGACATCTGTCAGAATCTGCCGGCCACCGGTGCGAGAAGGGCGGCCATATTGGATGAGAGGTTAGGTTGACTCTTATCCGTTACATATCAGTACGCAAACAAACGATCCGGTTGAAATTCATCATTCAAAGTTTACCCACACCTTGTTTATGCCACACCGATGGTATATTTTTATAGTCTGTTCGGTTAATGACTGTTAAAATAAAATTGAGTTGACAGGTATTTTCAAATTTGGCGCGAGCGAACTGACGCTGACGTCACGATCAGTAAACCAATGAGAGCACGATACCCCAAGTGACACAACCTACTGTAGGACCTTGCATCCGGGGGGCTGTCAGAGTGTAAGGTGATCGGAATATCACGCGCGCGCGGCCTGACAAGTGGCCCTCCCCATCGGCGTGGCGCGGCGTGGCGCGGCCGGTGTGTCGGACAACTGGAACACCTAATCGGTACGCCCGGCCGCCTGGGCTAATGTGACACTAATGTGGGACTCATCTCCTCTCACCCCCTTCTCTCCCCCTTCTCTTCCTCCTCTCCCTCCCTTCTCTCTCTCTCTCTCTCTCCCTTTCCCTCTCTCCCTCTCCCTCCCCCCCTCTCTCCCTCTCTCTCGTGTCGCCCAGAAGAGCTTGCGAGGTGAGCTACTCTTTATATGTTGGAGCTGGTTTGCCAGTCTGGACCGGACGGTAGCGGGCGGGCTGTGTTGTTTCCCTCCTCTGGTTCCCACGACGCACCGCGCACCTTCAGCTCAGATCTCCGGACCCGGGGCCCTTCGACTACAGGTTTATTGTTTCAGCTCGCCCTCGGGTCGCGGCGCCCGGCGGCGCTCGATTGTCCTAGCGGGCTGTCCGTCCCTCTCTTAGCTCCGGTTGACAAAAGGCAGAGGAGCGGGCGGCTTGTCGGTGGCGGAGGCCGGGGGCCGGGTGCCAATGGCCAGAGCGTTCTCGCAAAGCGGACCGGGACGGGGGACCTAAATGAGGGGGAGGACAATCGGTGTATCGCAGATGTAATTATATATTTCTCGCAAAGAAAGCTCTGACCTCCGGACCCTATGAGGTCCTGACCTAAGGTCCACAAGAAAAAGTCACCCCATGCGTATTGTACATCGTGAAGTTGTATACGGTCTCTGCGGTTTGCCGTCCCCGACTGTCGTCCCCATAGCGACACATCCGGTTACACACAGCCGCCTACTTCCGACCTGCGTCCCTATGCCGCTGCCCGATGATACATCGGATGTTTCAGTTCTTCCCTGCTCTTTTGATGGTCCTGGATGGGTACCCCAGACCCACCATCCCTTCTTCCTCCTCACCTGGTGCGTTTGCTGTGACAAGAATGTGTGACGAATCGCCCCCAGCCTGTGGGGGAGGGCCGTTTGTTGGGGTCTACAACACCGGGACACGAGCGCTACCTGTGCGCGCCGCCCTGGGCCCCCTGCGGGGGCTCCTCTGTGTCGAGCGTGTGTTGTGGGGACACCGCGCCCCCTGCCCCCGGCCAGCCCTGTTGAAGCACCGCGCGTTTCCGAGAAATTCTCTAAATTTTGACTGGCAAATCTGTTCCGGTGCGTCGCGGTGACACTAACTGCCTGTGCCTATTAGGTTCGGGACCTCCTCCTCCTCCACCACCCCTACTTCATTTCGTCTTTCGACCTGGCTGCACGATACGCACTGTACAAAAAAAAATTGATTATATTATTATTTATAAATAATTCTGCTCAAATATGCCGTGAACTATTTTCCTACAATATGAAAAGTAATCATGATAATAAAACGACGTCGCGTCTCGCAGACCGTCGCGGAGCATGTACGCCCCGGAGGCGGCGGCGGCGGCGGCGTCTGCATTCCTGGAACCGACGCGTTGATATCGCCCTGGAAAAAGGACAAGAGGAAAAGAGAAGGGCGGCGTTGCATTGCACGGATGGCTTGCATTGCTCGCTGTGGAACATTTAAGGGGGGGGGGGGTTACAAAAGAAATAATTCGCCGCTTCAAGAAAAAACATCTAAATTTGTAATAAAATTAAGACAAAATTTTCATTTTGAGAACTTTTGGTAAAATTTGTACTTAAATGAGGCGAGGGTTTTCGAAAATTTGCACGGAGACAGGAACCTTTTAAACCCGCCGAATACGTCATTTTTAATTTGGTTGGGCAATTCTACTTTTCTACTACGCTACGACGAGTGTCCCAAGGGGGCTTCCCTCGCCTTTTCTCGTTTTTGCGAAACGTCCGTCCCGCTGCAGCAAAAGCGAGAGTGTCGCACGGTTTTCCCCAAAGGTGGAAGATGTAATTATTGCCGTGGGTGACCCCAGGGGTGAGTAACCCCAGCCGACTAGCATCCTCCTCCTCTCTTGGGGCAGCCCCACCTCCCGTGCGTGCGAGTGAGCGCGAGAGCGAGCTTGGCAGCCGTGAGCATAGGCAACCCCGCCGCGCACGGGTGTGTGGACTCCACACGGTGGCCTACCCGGTCGGGCTGATGGAGCTCCGCACTCTATTCGAGCAGCAGCGATGATGCCCTCTCCCTCCGCTTCTGCCTGCTGCGCGCGAGTTCCCCCCGCCCCGGGCCCGGCTCCCACTGTATACCGTTCCGTACGTTCAGGTTGTGCGAAGAGTGTTGTTGGTGTTCAGAGGAGGAGAAGGGGGACGTGGCAACCCTGCCGAGGCGCCAAAAGGCGAGGACTTGGCAACAGGGCGAGCGCCGTGCCGCACAGGGGCCTTACAGCGAAAGAGAGAGAGAAAAGACTCCTCTCTCTCTCTCTCTCTCTCGCCGCGCCGCCGTCGGCCCGCGGCCATCCTGAAACAGTAGAGTCGTGCTCCTGCAGATCATTGCGGAGGTGCGAGGAGGAGGGTGTGTGTTCCTGGCGGAGGAGAGACTCGTCGTAGGCGGCGGCGGCGCGCCGCACCACGCCCTGGAGCTCGACGGGGCGCTGATGGGATGCTGGGGCTCTCCGCCGGGCTCCGCCGGGCCCCGCGCCCCCACCGCGCCCCGCCCCGCCACGCCCTCCGTGGCCCGCGGCGGCCCCGCCATGCTGCGCCGCCATGTTCTCGGAGAGACGGCCCGGCCCTGGCCCCGGCCCCGTCGAGCCCACAGTGGCGCAACACGCTCCTGCAGTGTGTCGCGCTCTCTCAGCCACACCGTCAAGTGTTTATCCGGCATTCCCTGCACTTGCAAGAGTGCAGCTGAGGTGCATATGGCACCTTTATCTCTGAGTGTTCAACATGGAGGGGGGTACTCCAAGCTACAAGTTGAACAACATTAAGGTCATTGAACAGTTGCAAGTAGTGGCATGATACATCTTCACTCTGAATGAATGGGAATTTACACACTTGCAAGTGTGGGACGTTCACTTGAGTTTTCAGTGTGGGTGAATTTTCCAGCGAGTTTTTGTCGTAAGCGCTCGCGCGCTCTGAACGCGCGGGGCGTGGCGCGGCGCGGCCGACACGATCGGGTTTCGAGTAGCTTCCTGTCCAGCAGTCGTCGCCACCGTGTCCCAAGTGCTTGGTGGTCACTAGGAGGGGCTCTCTGCCGCCCTGGCCCTCCAGGAGGAGGGAGGGGAGGGGTTGGGGGCACTCTGTTCAATCCGCTTTGCCGTTTGTCCTGCCACGTTGACACTTTACACCCCCTCCGTCGGCAGCGCTTTTCCGCTCCGGTCGTAAGCGATCCCTGCACATCCTGCTGGACGGCAACAAACACCTTTCGCCCGTCAAGCAAACAAGACGAAGTTTACCCCCTTCGAACCCATATTTCGCACTGTTATTATAAACGACATGTCGCTTTGTGTATGAGTGCTCGTGTTTTGTGTTGCACCCAGGATAAAGTTAATGGGCTTTAAAAACGGAATCGCACTCATACGTCTCGCTCTCTTCAGCGAGGCGGGCTTTGGCAAAGCGTTGCCAACATAACAAACAAGGGTCCATTTCTTCCCTTTAATTTCCCCTTCCTTGTAGTTATCCTTTTTCTCACCCCATCTCCCGCTCTCTCTCTCTCACACACACACGGCTCGCCCGTGCCCCCGGCGGCGGCGCGCTCCTTGTATCGGTGTGTGTGTGTGTGTGCTCGTTAGTCTCACGTCGTATCCTATCGCGGGCGTATCGAGAGTATCGAAGCGACACGCTATACTCGCTCCTTCGCACGTTCTTTCCTCCTGGCTGTGGAACACCTAAGTCGATGCGGTTGATGTAGATTACCGGTGGAGAAATACTCGTCTGAACCATCAACGACTTTTCGGACCGCGAGGACATAAATTTGTTTCACTGCAAATTTGTGTCATTTTTCCCTTTCGCTGCTCTGAACCTATACATAAAAATCACAAAAATCCCGCCCAAAGTAAATCTCAGAGTTTATCAACAAAAATAAAAGTGTGGCTCCTGTTGTAAGGTTGAATCACCTCTTGCCCTCCGCAGCATCCAGGACGCCGCCACCGCCGCAGCAGCAACAGCATGAACAGCTTTTGGACGTTTCGGGAGTTCAAAGTAAACCGCCCTGGTCCTCCTCCTCCTCCTCCTCCTGGCCAACCGCGCCGGCCGGCCGGCCGGGTCTTTTGTGAACGCGAGGACATTCCTGCCCCACTCGGCCCCGCCACGCCCCGCCACGCCCCGGCGGCCCGAGGAGGTGGTCGCCGTGATGTATCTCGGGCCGGACAAAAAGTGGCATAATGACCGGTGCCCGTTGTCACTACAGCGCCGCGCAGCGCCCGCCCATATCCAATTAAAATAATTTAATGGTGTGCGCGTTTGCTTTGTGGCCACTCGGACACGACGGCGACGACGACGCTGGACCGCGCGGCTGAGAGAGAGAGGGAGAGAGAGGGGGGGGGGGAGATGTGGGAAAGAGAAAAGAGGTGAGGGACCACCTCCAGGTCTCGTCACCCTCTTTATTACCCCCCTTGTTTTTGCGGTGTGTTGTTTCGTGTCGTCGTGGGTCTTTACCGTCGCGTTACGCCTGCACTGCACCGCCGCCGCTGCGGCTCGCCGCCAATACGCCCCCGCCGGCCGGCTTTGCCCCTTTGCTGCTTCTGCTGCTACTACTGCTGCTTCTTTATGACTTTTCCTTTTCTCATTAGCGGAAAGGCGCCACCTACCGGCGAGGTGGGTAAACAGGCTGATCAAACTTCCGCCGGGCGCGGAGAGGGGCGGTAGGTCCCCCCCCCCCCACCTCTCTCTCTCTTTCTCTCTCTTTCGCTCACACATACATCCTCTCTCTTCGGAGCGAGCGCGCGCGCGCCCAGGTGGGAGAGCAAGACTATACAACACAAAGCCCGCGCCTGCAACCCTTTAGGTTGTGGTGTACCAGGAAGGGCTGCCCTGCCCTGCCGTGTGGCCCTGGCCAAGCTCGAGCAGCCCACACGGCATCACCTGGCCTTGGGCGTCTCTCTCTCTCTCTCTCTCTCTCTCTCTCTCTCTCTCTCTCTCTCTCTCTCTCGTTGCAGAGGGGGCGGTGATGTCCGGGGCGTGCGACAAACCCTTTTGACTAACTACAACGCGGCCCTTGTATGTTTATTACGAGTATTATTGTTATAGCCGACCCGTTGGTTATTACAACAGCAATAGTAATAACAATAATAATCATAACAACAATGGCAAACGAGTCCGCTTGCGGCCGAATCCATATAACGAACCGAAGCAGACGAAATATTATGATTGCCAAGGTGTATTAATGGTGCGCCTCTTTTGCACACTCTCTTGGCCGGCTCTTTATTTATTTACTTTATTTATATATCTCCCTCCCCCTGACTACAAATGGCGCACGGCCCCACCGCCACGCCCCGGCCGAGGCACATACCACCAGCACATACGTGCGGCATTGCTCGCATTCTGCCGGTAGAGCGGGTGGTACCCTCCTCCTACCTCCTGTGGGACCGCGTCCAATGGCGTTTGGCCGAGCGTTCGGCGAGAAAAGGAAGAGGCGGGTCACATTCGCGTTACAGCTGTAAAAGGGCTTAAACCGTCAGACCGCCAACCACTAACTTCCCCTCTCGAACCCCGCCGTCTCCTTTAAACAATGAGCTTCTATTGTCCTCGCGTTTGTATGTGCACGCGTGTGTGTGTGTCACCCGATCCCCCGTCTCATGCCTGCGTCAGGCCGATGTCAATCGAGCGACGCACAACACACACTCGCGGAACGGTATGCGCTGCTTGGCTGGCCGGCCGGCGGCTTTTGCAACCCCACAATGACGCCCCTTATCGCAAACTGACGTGGCGAGGGAGGGGGAGAGAGAGATAGAAAAGAGGGGGGGGGGAGATGTTGCTTTGCTTAGCCTTTTTAAGCATATTTGCCCTGATTGAGCAAATCGTCGTCTCGTCTCTCATATATGCTTCTGCTAAAAGGGGCAGCAGCCCTGCAGTGTAATGTGAGCGCGACGCTCTGCACGTCCCCTCGCTGCACGTCCCCTCGCTGCACGTCCCCTCGCTGCACGCCCCTCGCTGCACGTCCCCGCGCATACGCCACACCTGTTGCTCGCTTGCCGTAAATCAGCGGTGTGGTTTGGTTTCTCGCCCCTCTCCCTCCTCCCCCTCCTCCCCCGCCTCCGCCCCGCGACAATGGCCACCACCACCACCACGAACCGCGCCGCGCTCTGTCAGCGCCAACAATGCAAACAAGCTCGCGGCTAACAACGCGTAACAATGAGGGAATGACTCTGTTTCGAAAGGCCCCTCTCTTTCTTTTACCTCGCGCGGTAGCTGGCTGTCGCGCACTTACCGCGCTGCTGCTGCCACGTGGTTAATTTTCTCTGTTGTTTTTCTCCCTTTTATCGGAGCACGGTAATCAACTACGACTACCACCAACTCCGCGACCGACAAATTTTTGTTTTACAAGCAGATGCGCGTGCTGAGTTTACTTTATTGTATGCGCGTTGCATTTCGACTGAGCGGCCCCATCCCATCCCATCCCTCGCGGCCTCCTGCCCACGCACAACACTGGCGCGCCGTGTGTTGTCACTCCAGCGAGCTCCGGGCCAAACGGCTCCAGCAAGCTGGAAACATGTGAATGGCCACTTCGCACATCCATCACTACGGGTGTGTGTGTGTGTGCGTGTCGTGACAACGCGCGACAACGAGCCTCTCGCACACCATCAATAAAAGGTTTTTGACGCGCGCGGCGCGTCCCGTGGGACGGGCACGGTGTCGTCGTAGGGCGACGCGGGGCGATGCAGGGCGCGACCCACGGGGGACTTCCCTTGTAGAGAGAGAGAGAGAGAGAGAAAGAAAGCGGGCGCGAGATTAGTCATTTCTGTCTGTTGGGTAATATTTGGCAAAAAAAAAAAAAATAGACCAGTTAACCCCCCCTGTATGTGGAATGTGATTTGAAGATGGGGCTATACTTTCATCTTGCCATACCCCCTCTGGCACGTATCTACATATACTTCATTGGATTTGAATACGCGAGTGTTCGCCTGAGCTGCGTGTGCTGCTGCTGCAGGGCGCAGAAGAGACGCTGCCCCCCTCCCCCAAACCTCCTCACCTCACAGGTAACCGAGCGGTGCCTTCCGTTCCACCCGATTGCCTTTTGGCCATTCAATGGCGCTATGTAGTCCAAACGCGCGCGCGGGTCTCTGACTCATCCTAGGGATGCTGGTTTCGTCGTGGTTCCAGGACCATCGGCGCGTTCTTCCGAGAAACCTCGCGCGCCCTGGACGCCTGCCCCATTGTCGACCCCGCAGCGGCGCAAACGTGTTGAATGACGTTGAAAATCGGAACCTTCCACCTTTGTTGTTCAGGAAAAACTCCTCGAGCGGCGGGGAAGTGGTTTTGGTAGCAGTAGCAGCCACATCGTTGACACATTTTCCGCCCGCTGGCCCAGGTGGGCGCAGCTGCAGGTGCGGCCAGAGCGTGGGGGCTCGCGCGGCTGAGCTTGCAGGTGCACGCGCCCGCCTGGCTGCTGCAGTCGGCGGCGCCCCCCGCCAGTCTGGCGCCGTCGAGCTGTCACCGCCCTGCGCGTGAAATACCACCCAACCTCCGCCAACTCGTCTGCCCCGGATGCGGCGGATGGTCGAGGAGAGGTCCTTGTCCTTAGCGCCACCCTCAGCTATTTACACTCCTCATTGAGGATGGTCTGGTTCCCACACCGTCGTGGCGCGCCTTTGCACCTCTCCTCTCTCCCCGCACCTTTGCAGCCCTAAACACCTTGAATGAGCCGAGCCGAGTTATACGGCACGGCTGTATATTCCATTATGGTTTCATTATCGATCCATAAAGCGCCCCCATTGTCGCCCCCTTGTCCCTTCGCCCGCTGCGAAATGACGAACAAGCTATCGCGAGAGGAGAGCTGTGCGTTTGCCGACGGTTTTGTTATCATTCGCAAGCCGGCGGGGGAGGAGGGGGGGGGGGGCTCCCTTTACCTGTTGCCGGCCAGGTTTACGACCTGCCTGCGTGCCAAAGGGCTGGCTGGCAGGGCAGGCCCACAAGGACCTGTGCCGCGGTGAGGACCCCGACGAGGACCTCCTGAGAGGCGACAAGAAGAGGGAGGGAGGCGACCCTCGACGGTTTGGAGGACCGCGTCGAGGACTGCTCTTCTTGCTGCCGCTCTTCAGCACGCGTCGCCCCGAGGGGCGGGCCCTCCCGAGTCCTGCTCACTTATGCGGCGGCACGCCCGCCCGTGCTGTGCTGGCACCGTGCTGGCACCGCGCCTACCGCGCCGCGCCGTGCCGCAGTACGCCGCGCCCCGTGCGCCGCAATGCCGCGCGGTCTGCAGCCGCCATGCCACACCATACCGCGGCTACTCTGCCGGCGACAAATTATGGGACAAATTTGATTTATCCCCCGATAAAGGCTTTGCTGGGCGCCTGCGTCACACATTCCTTGTGGT
>NW_026267367.1:266653-267935 GCF_000697945.3 Frankliniella occidentalis | reverse complement strand
CGGCGTGGCGCGGCGTGGCGCGGCCGGTGTGTCGGACAACTGGAACACCTAATCGGTACGCCCGGCCGCCTGGGCTAATGTGACACTAATGTGGGACTCATCTCCTCTCACCCCCTTCTCTCCCCCTTCTCTTCCTCCTCTCCCTCCCTTCTCTCTCTCTCTCTCTCTCCCTTTCCCTCTCTCCCTCTCCCTCCCCCCCTCTCTCCCTCTCTCTCGTGTCGCCCAGAAGAGCTTGCGAGGTGAGCTACTCTTTATATGTTGGAGCTGGTTTGCCAGTCTGGACCGGACGGTAGCGGGCGGGCTGTGTTGTTTCCCTCCTCTGGTTCCCACGACGCACCGCGCACCTTCAGCTCAGATCTCCGGACCCGGGGCCCTTCGACTACAGGTTTATTGTTTCAGCTCGCCCTCGGGTCGCGGCGCCCGGCGGCGCTCGATTGTCCTAGCGGGCTGTCCGTCCCTCTCTTAGCTCCGGTTGACAAAAGGCAGAGGAGCGGGCGGCTTGTCGGTGGCGGAGGCCGGGGGCCGGGTGCCAATGGCCAGAGCGTTCTCGCAAAGCGGACCGGGACGGGGGACCTAAATGAGGGGGAGGACAATCGGTGTATCGCAGATGTAATTATATATTTCTCGCAAAGAAAGCTCTGACCTCCGGACCCTATGAGGTCCTGACCTAAGGTCCACAAGAAAAAGTCACCCCATGCGTATTGTACATCGTGAAGTTGTATACGGTCTCTGCGGTTTGCCGTCCCCGACTGTCGTCCCCATAGCGACACATCCGGTTACACACAGCCGCCTACTTCCGACCTGCGTCCCTATGCCGCTGCCCGATGATACATCGGATGTTTCAGTTCTTCCCTGCTCTTTTGATGGTCCTGGATGGGTACCCCAGACCCACCATCCCTTCTTCCTCCTCACCTGGTGCGTTTGCTGTGACAAGAATGTGTGACGAATCGCCCCCAGCCTGTGGGGGAGGGCCGTTTGTTGGGGTCTACAACACCGGGACACGAGCGCTACCTGTGCGCGCCGCCCTGGGCCCCCTGGGGGGCTCCTCTGTGTCGAGCGTGTGTTGTGGGGACACCGCGCCCCCTGCCCCCGGCCAGCCCTGTTGAAGCACCGCGCGTTTCCGAGAAATTCTCTAAATTTTGACTGGCAAATCTGTTCCGGTGCGTCGCGGTGACACTAACTGCCTGTGCCTATTAGGTTCGGGACCTCCTCCTCCTCCACCACCCCTACTTCATTTCGTCTTTCGACCTGGCTGCACGATACGCACTGTACAAAAAAAAAT
>NW_026267367.1:248151-260973 GCF_000697945.3 Frankliniella occidentalis | reverse complement strand
CTTGTGGTGCAGCGGCGGCGGTAGTGCCGTGGTCCAGCAGCGGGGGCCCGGGCTGGGGCCGAGGTGGGGGCCCCGCTCCCTCCCCTCACCTGCGGGGCCCAGGGCCCAGGGCCCGGCCGGGCCGAGTCCTGCTGGGTGCTGGATGCCCAACACGCGCTTTACAAGGTATAATGGATTTCCCACGGCCGACTCCTCCGGAGGTCGGACTCGGCCGGTGCCAGGCCCGGGCGGGGGCCCCGGACGGGGCCGTGCTCGGGGCCGTGCCCGGGCCCAGGTGAGGGGGGGCTGCGGGGGCACCGGCTTGTCGGACCCAAACTACATTTGGGTGCCGGTGTTGAGTTCATATAGCGATGGTCCCCGCCGCTTCTTCGTGTTTCTTTTTTAACCCGCGGCTATAAATCATGGACACTTCTTCTTTCTCCTTCTTCTCCTCTTTCTCTCTCTCCAGCGCGTTTGCTTCTTTCATTCGTACATCCTCCCCCACCCCCTTACTCGCTTTTCCCCATTCTGCCCCCTCCTCGCCTCCTGACCCATCTCTTTCCCCTATCTGTATTTCCAGATTTAGGCACCTTTGCCGCCTCCTGGTCCGAGAGAATCCATAAGCTCAAAGTGTTATCAACTCTTAGGCTACCTTTGCGCCCAGCGGGGAGCACCCCCGGGTCCCCGCCGCGGGACTCCCCGTGGCTCGCCGCGCGCTTGCGTGTCGGGCCCAGGTCAGTGTTGCCAACACACTTGACACACTCTGTTTGGACTCTAAATGTGGTACAGGGCTAGGGAGGGGAGGGGGTCTAGCTTCTTCCATCCAAGATTTCACCTGGTTTGGGAGCGCACGGCTGCTGCTGCTGCTGCTGCTGAGGAAAAGGAAACTGGGTGGAAAGGAAGAGGAGGGGGGAGGGCAGACCACCGGGTTATAAAACAGCGGCCTCTTGTCTAGCACCTTGTCTGAAACAAACGGTCATTGAGCTACAGGCAGGACATCCTGAATCAACAACTACGGGAGGAATATTACCATGTTTATACGTGGCCTGCATTTATTTTCAAAATTAAACACGCGGTCGCGTTTTTTTACAATGCTTACTTATAGTATGCCCTTTATTGTTTCATTCAATTTTTACAATATTGTGAAATGATTAAAAATTGAAAAGAAAAATTGAATTTTTTGTTAGCTCAATCTGTTGGCCCAGATATCCGGCCCTTTCGTGTCACCCGATCCCCGGGGGTGCTGCGGCGCCACACACTCACCCGGTGGGGCGGGGCGGGGGGGGGGCCCCCCGCACCATCATTAGCATCTCATTTCTTGTCGCCCCGCCTTATTTTGACATAATATCGTGCGACGCCAATCCCCATGCGAACGTATTGCGGACCCCGGCGACTTATTGCGTTCACGTTATCCTCTTATATTCTCTTTTGGCTCGCGCGCACGCATGTATGGGGGGCGCCAGGGAGGCGTCAGGCCACCCGATCCGATGATGATAAACTTTTTGTTTTGAATTTGTAGTAGTCGGATGTCACGACGCATTCCAGCCAGCGCGCCGGCCCTATGCTGCGGGGCCCGAGGCCCAACCCTTGGAGACCATCATCGGGGGCCTCGGAAGGGGGCATTCCTCGGGGTGGTATGATGGGGTCTTTAAGCGGCTCAGCCCCTTCGCTGCCGATACTTGACCCTGACGTCGTCTCGTGGGGCTTATCTTTGCGATAAGGGTTCGACGGACCCCTGAGGAGGCAGCCCCGGGGCGGCCCAGCCGAACCCTTTGGCCCTTTCTCGAGTATAGGACACGGGCGGGCGCGACACGGCAACGGCACACGGCGGGGCGACGTCGCGCTACAGGTACGCACCGTATACCCTGCTCGCCATCAGTCACCGCAATGAAATTCGATACGGCCTGTCTGGCACCCACTCTCGCTCTCCTTTTAATACTTTTGTCCCGAGCTGTCCCCCGGGCCTGCTTGGTCAGCCCCGGTGAGTCTGGCCGGGCGCAGCCCGCGCGCAGCGCAGCAGCCTGGGGACAAATTAACGGAAAACAAACATTAATTAACACGGGTGGGGCTGACTGGCCGGACCGGCCGCCTGTCGTCGTGACAGCGCCGCGCCCACACCGTGAGGAAAGATATGGAGGTTTTACTAGAAAATTTTCAATGAGAAATGTTATCAATATTTTGAATTTTCAAATTACAAAATTCTTTTACACAACCATGAATTGACTTGGAATTCTTTTACGAGCAAAAATAGTCTGCTGCAAATTTTCTATACTGATCGCGGGTTTTGAAATTGATCGAGAAAGTTTTGCAGACATTCTAAACAGGGTGCTGTGTGTCCTTGGACAGCACCCCCGCCTCTAGTCTACCTGGGCGACGGGCAGGCGGGGTCCTGACCTAACCTCACCTTTGGGTCGGTCGGTCTCATGGGTCGACCCGGCCGCCGGGCCGAGCCGGGGCCAATATATATCGCCGCCCCGGCTTTGCCACAAATAACCTTAAAAGGAAGTTCCATGTCAATATTGTGGCACTTCAATAATAAAATAAAAAGGGCCGGCTGGCGGTTTGGTGGTGCAGCGGAGCAGCGGCAGACCGCCATGCGAGCTTGTGAGGTGAGCATCGCCCCCGGGGCCGCGCGCAGCGGTGAGCGCAGCGGGGCGCCGGGGGTGACTCACATAGTGCCAACATGCTTGCTGAGGCTACAAATGATAAGATTTTTTTTTTCATTTTATTTTTCCCCTCTTTTCTCCTTGTGTCGTCTCTTTTGCTTTGAGCCTTTTATTAGTGCCGTCTAAATGCCTATGTGTGTGTGTGCCTTGTGCTGCTGCAGTTTGAAGATGGAGGCTGAGCAGGCAGCCGCGACCGCATATCCATCCATACACGCAGGCATAACTTTGCGCTTCACGCATGAGAAAATTTTCCCACCTTACCAGGAAGGGGCAGCCAAGTGTTGTCATCTCCTTCCTTTCTTTGTTTAGCTTTCCAAAAGAGCACAAACGGAGAAATTTCCGACGTCCCCGCGTGCAAAACTTTGCTTTTTCATTAGAGAAAATCAAATCAGCGGATAATGACAACAGAAAGGAAGACACGGACCACCCCTCAATCTCACGTGACTGCCAGACACTCGTGTGACGTGCGTGCCTGTGTGTGTCTGGTGTTTGTGTGCGCTCGCCCACCAACACAAACAGCCGCACTGTGTCACCTGGTCCAGCGCAGGGCAGGGGGCAGGACCGGGGTGGGGGTGGTGGCTGCCAGCTACGTGTGCGGTGCGCGCGGCAACACTCAAACGGAACCCGCCGCCACCGCCCGGTGTGCCGTCTTGCTTTTGCTTTTGTTTATTTTACTATTTGACTTTCTTTTCGCCGGCGCTGGCTGTCGGTCCCGGTCCCGTGGGACAGTATCGCTCACCTGTTCGCCGCTGGCTTGGCTTGGCCTCGGTGTCCGTCCTGGTGGATAAAACCCTGTTCTCACGTGGCTGTCGTTTTAAAGGATGACGCACGCCTCTGGCCTCTGATAGCCAAGGAAACCACGCGGTTCATCCGGGTCATTCATTCAGCAATTCAAATGGTTCTTGGGTTGATTATTTGGTCCAATACAACACTGCGGTATAATACAGTGCATTGCAGTCATGTCTCGTTTGCAACTTTTTCGAGAGAGAGAGAGAGAGAGAGAGAGAGAGAGAGAGAGATAAAGCCTATTAACTATGCCACACACCATGCTGGCGTTTCATCTGGCCACAACAATAACAGCATCCCCTCTAAGCCAACGTGTCATCCACACGTCACAGACACTCGACTCGCCTCTACACCATTCAGCCGGCGTGCCGAGCCGAGCGAGAGCCGAGCACGGCGATGTGTACGCGAGAGCCTTGGCGGGGGGAACAGGGAACCGCAAGCCATTTTTCCTGAAAGCAATCCGGTGCGGGTATTGTGTTATGTATGGGAGGACGGCGCGGGCCCCGCTCTGCGAGCGGAGCAACAAGAGGCTCATTTGGCAAAACGGCGAGGAAATGCAACAGCCATTTGGCGCACGGGGAATCGCGGCCGCGGCGTCGACGGGGACCGAGGGAGGGGAGAGGAGGGAGAGTTTACTGGTGTTGTGTGGGCTCGATGCATTTTACGGTTGTCTCATCATCGGTAATTGTTTTGATTACACTCTAAATCTTTTACAAAGAATTTGTTCGTATAATGCAAAGAATTCTGTGCAACCGTAATATACAAGAAATTTCCTTGTATTACAAGAAATTTCCTTGTATTAAACAAAAGTTTTCTTTGTATTACAATGATTCTTCTTTGTATTACAAAGAAAATTTGTCTTTGTATTACGGTTGCACAAAATTCTTTGTAATACAAGAGTTTCTCTTTGTAAGAATTTAAGAGTGTATACCGCGCAAATTTTAAAAATCAACTCTGCACCCCTTAACACCCTTGACATTAGTCTTTCATTCCTGTTTAAAACATTGTGCCGCATGTTATAACAGTGTCGGGGTTTTTTGTCTGCCTGCCTGCGCTCTCATGTTTGCCCTCTGCCAACATTTGAGTTGACTAGGCCCGAAAGGTACGGGGCTGGAACCCCCCCGCCGCTGCCCGGTCCGATGGCACGAAAACTCATCTGAAAAGTCCCACGGTCCTCTACACCTTCTTGCCCAGGTTGCACCTCGCGACCACGGAGTTCCTAAATACATACAAAAAAAAGCCAATGTCCAGACGTTAAGTGCTCCGAAGGGTGAATAAAAATTGCATTCCCTTAGAGATAGTTAGTATTTTGTTCCTTAAAAATGTAATGTGTCAGTGCGCATAGCGCAGTTTTTTTTTTAAATATTGTTTTTTTTTTTTTAATTTCGAAAAAAGGTTCCTTATGTTACAACAGATTTTGTCATGCTTGCACAGCTCGTTTCACACCTTTCTGATCCGGGCCCGGAGACTTGAATGCGCGAGGCAGGGCTGAGCGCAGCAGCTGCTGCTGCCCCTTCTTCTTATCCCGCCACGTGGCACGCCGATGAATCAATGGCGAGTGACACGTGGTGACACGCGGTGGCGCGTGGCGTCGTGGGGCGGCGGCGCGCGCGGAGCAGAGGCCTTCCTCGACATGACAGCCTGTCTTGTAGTATCGACCCGGACCTTCTCGTTACAAACAGCAGGTGACTTGCTTGTCTTGTATATACGCAGTACGGAGCAGTTCATCGAGCGTTTCTCATTTATTTGTAAGAAATAAAACACGCGATGTGCATTCATAATGTGCACGCACGAACTCTCCGAATGTATTACAGTGTGCAGATTTTAGTTAAGCCGTGAGGGAAAAAAATTGTCGTTTTTTTCCTCCCTCTTGGTTGGATAGTAGAGGTTTAGAAGCAAATCCCCCGCGTATAAATGGCGTGAGTCGGCGGACATTATCCGCTGTTATCCGCGCCGGCTCCGCTATATTTATCCCTCCGCGGCTGGAGGCGTTTGGCCGGCGCGGCGTGGCGTAATGGTGCCGGTGTGATGTCTGGAGCCTCCAGCCGCCTCCAGCGCTGCGCTCCGGCCCATAGCCAGCCAGCCAGCGCGGGGCGGAGCGGATAGCCCGGCGCAAGAGCCCGGCGGACGGAGCGGCAACGTGGCCTCGAGCCTCTCCAAACTGGCTCCGCCTCCCGGAGCCCCCCTCCTCCTCCCCTTACCCCCCATAGAATGCCGTGCTCCGGGGCGGGGCCGTGGTGGTGGGGGCTGATGGCTGGGCCGGATTTATCAATCACAATCAGCCGCGCGTTATCACCCGAGTGGTGGTGGTTGTTGTTCGTGATGACGGCCTGCCGGAGGTAGCCGCTGTGACACAACGGCGCGGAATAGCCCTCAAATCCTGGCGGCCTTTGCCGCTCCCGCCGGCCGGGTTACGACTATCGTAACCCGGACGATGCGCGTCCTCGCCGCTCGCTTCTTCTTTCGCGCTCTGCGCTGCAGCAGCTCAGCGCCCCGGCCGCGCCGCCTTCGGGGGGGCCGCCGTGTTGTCGGCCGTACTACCCAGAACCTTTTGTACCGCCTGTCTCCATTTTGTTGCGCCTGGTCTTGGTCGGAATTCATAAATTGGAATGAGAGATGTGGAGGAGGTGGAAGAGTGGAAAGGGAAGGAGGAGCAGGAGGATTCTCTCGTTCCTGCTCGCGCTGCCGGGCCGGCCGCTCCAGGAGGCCGGCGGCGGCAGAGAGCAGAGCATCCGCAGCGCGCGGCCCGACCAATGCCAGAGCTGCTGCTGCTGGAGCCTCCAGAGAAAGGCTTTGCTGGAGAAGTATAATCCCATCGCTTTGCTGACCGCAGCAGCACATTTGCCTGCCGGCTGTGCCATTGCCTTTACAAGCCGTGTCCTCCGGCCGGGTGACTTGGTGCCGCTGCCTCTTTTCTCATTCAGCGCGCGCCAGCCGAGACTCTGCCGTGTGTGTGCGTGCGTCGCGCACAGCAGAGAGACAGGCCGCAATTCTTCAACAAATCGTTCGGTTGGCTGCGGCAGCAGCGGCGGGCGCCGAGCGCATGTGGGCGAGCAGGGCGGGCTGCAGCAGGCGGCGGAATAACTACAGCGCAAAAGAGCTATTGACTGCAGCTGTCACAATCTTGCTCTGTCACCTCCGCGGGGAGCGCGGGGTGTCGTCCTCCTCGCCCTCGCCCCGGCTGGCCGGCCAGAGGCCAGGAAGTCGCCCTGAATGGCGAGCCTCGCCGCAAAGGGGCGCCGCGCGAGGCGAGGGGGTGGTGGGGGAGAAATTGAGCCGCGCGTCTGTAAGGCCGTTTTCAATGGGACGCCCCGGCGGGGCAGCGCTGCGCAGCCGAGAGGCTGCGGGTTGCCTGCTGCTGCTGCGGCTGCGGCGGCTGCAATCTGCCGATGCTGCAGCGCAGGCAACCCCCCCGGCCGTGCTGGAGCAGGGCGACGAGGGCACGCCCCCCGCTGGCCACTTCAAAGGGCGACACGACTTGACGACTCGAGCCGCAAAGGGAACCCGCACCCCCTCCACCTCCCTCCCTCCTCCCCCTTCCGCACCCTGACCCGGGGCCCCGCCGCCGACCGACCGACCGACCTCACCTGGTGGTGATCCTTTTGGCCTCCGCTATTATATTCCCTAAAATGGTGTTGTGTTTGTTGGGTCAACAGCCACGCCGCCCGGAGACACTGCCGTGCATGGGGCCACCTAGTCCGGCGGGGCGGAGCAGGGCAGGGGGATGTGGATGTGAGATAGGCTCAGGCCAGCCAACCAAAGGAGCAGCCCAATTCTGTAATGCTGGTAATCACAACGTTCCACCTCGGCAGGCTGGCAGGCGGGCGGGCAGCGGGCATCCTCAAATGTGTGTGTGGGGGAGAGAGGAGAGCGCCCGCGCGCCTGCCCGCACCTGACGATGTGGCGCGAATCTTACATCCAGGTGGCAGCAGCGCGGCGGGAAAAGAGGAAGAGACGGGCTTCTTAATTTCCCCCTTCATTCACCGTGTATAAATTTCGAACCACCGTGGAACGATCTCATAAATTGGCGGGCGTTTTTTTTTTTTCTGGCATGTTTTTAAAGGAAATTTTGCTCTTTTGCTGACGTCAATGTTTCTTCTGTCTGCAGCGCTGCAAGGAGAAGCTCAACACGCTGGCCATCTCCGTGATGAACCAGTGGCCCGGCGTGCGCCTGCGCGTGACCGAGGGCTGGGACGAGGAGGGCCCGCACGCCACTGACTCGCTGCACTACGAGGGCCGCGCCGTGGACGTGACCACCTCGGACCGGGACCGCTCCAAGTACGGCATGCTCGCCAGGCTCGCCGTGGAGGCGGGCTTCGACTGGGTGTACTACGAGAGCCGCGCGCACATCCACTGCTCCGTCAAGTCAGGTTGGTATCTTTTCTCTCTCTCTCTCCGTCTTTAAGAAACGGCTACATTTTCGCCCCTTTCACACCGTAGGGGAGCGGAGGGGGGGGGGGGTGAGGTTGACAGGACGATTACATCGTTAGAAAGGCTTTAGACGCACACCGAGTGGAGGATGAGGCATGCAGACGTCCTTGGACGGAGCACCAGAAGTGGTGTGAGTGTGTGCTACCCCCCACCACCCCACCCTCCCACGGCCACAGTCACGTGACTCGCCGGGGTGCCGCCATCTTGGTTTTCAGTGCAGCCAACACAACTCCCAACAAATTCTTGTTAACTTACGCCCATTAAAGAGGGCCCCATTACGATCTAACATGCCGGGAGCCGCCCGACGTACCAGCGGGGAGGCGGTCAGGCGGTCTCACTGTGTGTGTGTGAGTGAGTGTGTGTCGTGTACTTGGTCTGCCTGTACATACTGCGCCCGGCTGGCACGCAGAGTACCGGCTGCCTTAGATTTGCATACCTCTTCGGTACTCTCGAATCCGATAGGTCGAGGGTGGTGGTACTACGTCTGGTCCTCGCAGAAAACCAAGCAAAAATTGAGGGGAAGGGAGGAGAGGTATTTCGCGCCCAAAAAATTAGCTTTTTAATCTCCGTTTTGAGGCGTCGTAGTATGGGCAGGAAAAAAAATGTCATCGCTGTGATATCCTATCTCAGACGAGAGATTATCTTTGCAAAAGCTACAGTGCTGCTCGTACGCTTTGTGTACAACGGGGAGCAGTGACTGCGAGTATACGGGTCTAGTCCGGCTTACCAAGCCGGGGCTGGGACACTGCCGATGTAATCTCATTACCAGGACACATCACCTATCCGCATGCATTCCTCGCGTTCCCTATACAATCACCTCTCCTTCTCTCACTCTCTCAACCTCACTTTTCTTCCTCGTTCTTCATGTGCTGCACCCCATACTACGACTCTCTCTCTCTTTTTCTCTCTTTCTCTCCCCCATACGCCTTTGTTACGTTCTATCTGTTGGTCTATCTCTCTTTCTCTCCCGAGCCTCGTTGCATTTCTTTTACTCTCTCTCCTAGATTTTTGCTATAGCTAATGACTGTCCTCTGTCCTTGCACATCGCACGTATACGTGAACCGGGCTCACGCCCCGTTAGCTGGCGTTACAGTTCAACAACCCCAGGGGGGAGGGGGGAGGAACTGAGGACGACCCTCGCGTGCTGAGGTCAAACCGTGGCAGCGGCTTTCACTCAGGAAGATGAGATGCCGCGTTTGGAAAATGAGGAGGAGGGAAAGGGAGGGGGGCTCATGGAATGTGTTAAAACGGCTTCAAACTACCGACCGCTGAGACCCTCAAACTGACCTATCCATCTTTTCTTCTTATTGCAGAATCCTCGCAGGCCGCTCGGTCTGGCGGTTGCTTCCCCGCCGACAGCGTGGTGCGGACACCGGAGGGCGAGAAACGCATGTCGGAGCTCCGCGTCGGCGACTCGGTCCTGGCGAGGGACGACGCGACGGGTCGACTGTCCTTCAGCGAGGTGCTCATGTTCATTGACCGGACGCCCGACGAGCGGCGGCAGTTCCTGCGCGTCCGGACGGCCAGCAACAGGACGCTGACGCTCACCCCCACCCACCTGGTGCCCGTCGTCAGGCGGCGGCCGCAGCGGCAGAGGCCGCGGAGGCCGGAGGACGCCAACAGCGTCGAGGACGTGGACGACGCCGTCGAGACGGAGTTTGCGGAACGTGTGGTCCCCGGCGACCGCGTGCTCGTGCCGGGCGCCACGAAGCACGACAGGGCCGCCACTGCGCAGGACGCGGTGCTGGACACAGTGGTCGACGTGCAGCTGGTGCTGGAGGAAGGCGTGTTCGCGCCCCTCACCCGGGCCGGCACCGTGGTGGTGGACGACGTGGTGGCCTCGTGCTACGCCGTCGTGGACTCGCAGCGCCTGGCGCACTGGGCTTTCGCCCCCATCAGGGTATGGTTCAATCTCAAGGACGCCATGCTCAGGCTGGGCAGGACGCTGTCGAGCCCTCTGAGCAAGCCGACCGTCAGATCGTCGCCGCAGCCCGCCCCCGGCGTGCACTGGTACGCCGACACCTTGTACTCGGTGGCCAGGATGACCCTGCCCGACAACTGGCTGCACCAATAGGCGCCGCGCAGCGCCCTGTAGTACGCAGCAGAGACAACGCGCACCAGTGATGTTGTACAAATTACATTCCATCCTCGTCCTTATTTAATGTTTGTTGTTAATCGTGTATTTATGAGAGTATAAGTGAAGGGGGCGGTCGAAGGGAACGGGTCTCAAACGGCTTCCCCGGCACGGCAGGTGGAAAAGGGAGGGGAGGGGAGGGGGGATGATCCCGAGGCTAGCGTCTAGCTAGCCTGCTGGGATCGCCCCGTGACGTTTGATCCAGTCGCTCGGGTCTAAAAGACTCTGGGGCTGGGGTTGCGCCACGTGTCACGGTCCGTGGCGGGGGAAGCGTTTGGACGTCATCGAAAGGACCAAAAATATGTGCGGCTCTCGGGCCGCATAACCACATGTTACCATATCGGCTATAGGACAATTAGACCTCGGTGTGTGCAAGGCACCTGTACCGGTACTTTTTTATTTTAATTTATATTAGATATCTGATTAATTCAAATGTCCATATTGTGTAGAAAGATAACTTATTTATTTCTTAATGTGATTCAATAGCTTTCGGTAGTGTGCATTATATAATTTATTGATGGGGCTAGCCTGTGGATGGCAAAGCTGTGTATTTGTGAAAGATTGACAAAATGTACTTTGGGTAGAACTTCAGTGCCAGTTTTGAGTTAAGTTACGAGTTCACTTGTTCATGATCATTTTACCCTGTAAAACATTGTGTTCTATGTGTTAAATGAGATCTCTGAAGATTGTTTTTATGCTCTGTCTAGATAATTCAGTATTAATTAGTATTCAACTATTTGAATGTTTTGTTTTTAAATAATGTTGAATTCTAATAGGTCTCATGTATAATTCTCCACATACCCTGTAATAGACTTGTCAATTTGTCACCTGATTTAAGTCAGAGAAAAGAATCTCTAATATGTAAGCAAAAGAGTTATACAACTTCACCACCGTTGAAGTACATTGAATAATAGTCATTCTTTAGTCATTTACAAATAGAGCAGTTTTTTGTGTACTTATGTATTCTAGTTGTGTATAAATGTATTTTCTGTATTATATCAAGAGATATCCTTACCCTGCAAGTGATAGAGAAGACTTAATTTGTATATTTTATTGAATGTAGATCTGTGAGATCGCCATTCTAATGTCTGCAAAAAATGTAGATTTTGAGCATGGGTTTAAAAAGTTGATTAGTCTTTGTTAAAATGTATATTTAAAAGGGTATTTAAAAACGTACTTGGCACAAAATGTGCTATATTTAATTATGGTATACCTGTTTGTATGTAATTATGTCATATGTATATGTTCATTTATATATCTCCATGAGAATAGAATCATTCCAAATTAATAATAAAACAAATTGCCATCTTACAAAAAATATATTTGCATTCTATTTTAACAATACACCTTCAACTGAAAGCAAGAGCAGTAACCCCTCCAGTCAAGTCAAATTCGTCAAATACGAAGTGAGAAAAAGAAATATTGGTCAAGACAGCGAAATAAGTTTTAGTAGCCATAACTTCTTTTAACAAAATAAGGTAGGGAGAAGGGGGGGGGTCAAATCTAAAAGTACTCTCATACCCTGTATTTGTTGACTGCCTCTGCTACGAGAACCGGCTTTGGCAAAGCAAAACAGTCCAAAACCTGGCCGGCGACAGGGTGCCTGAACACAGCCGATCCCATCCCGAACTCCAAAGTTGAACAGACGGGTCACCGTGGGAAAAAAACTAGGTGGGTAGGGCAAGGGCCATATTTTTTTTTCAAGAGTACAGCCGACGATTTTTTAAAAACTCTGGCAAATTTATATTTAGATATGTTTTGTAAACCGTAACATTGTGGTGGAGGTGACGCAGGCCGAAGGTCTTTCTGAATCTGGATCTGGGACAAACCTCCACTCACCCTGAAACCCAACGCATCCCTGATCTTCTCGGCTATGGCTGACGTGGCGCCAAATTCCGGGCCCCCCGTGCTACAGAGACTACATACTCCCGTAAGATTAAAGCGTTTTATAAAAGACGGTGATGCCATGCAAAAGTTTACTCGGAACTGCAAAGCCCCACTCAATCCTGCAACGCACGATTGTAGTTGTGTGCATGTGTGTGTGCAGTCAGCACTCTTTTTGAGTGCCGCGCCGCCATACACTAACACGAGCCGACATCCTATTCAGGAAACGTGATAGAAAACAAACAGAACAAGCATCACATTGCAGGAACCGCCTCCATATACCTTCGCCTCGCCTTACCTTTACCTTCCCACCCCTTGACCCCCCCCCCCCCCCCCCCCCCCCCCTCCCACAACACACCTCCTCCATCCCCTTCAGCGTGCCGCCCGGAAACAAAAGGAGCGAAAACCTCAAAGCAAACGCACCGGGGGCATCAAGAGCGAAGGCTCTCTCGCCCGCTGCTCATTCTTTCGCTCTCCTCCCCAAACTTTGTGCACGCGAGAGCAAGCCGGGGTCCCGGGGTATAATGTGATGTCTTTCCAGGAACGCCCCGTCCCGGCCCTAGGGTAGGTTAATGCATGCCTGCACGGGGGCAGGCGCCGCGAGCCGCCTCCGGCCGCCTCCGGCCGCCTCAGCCATTTGCAGTCGAGGAGGTTCAACTGAGCGAGCGAAATGCTATTATGCGCGTAACAAGCGTTAATACGGTCGGCGAGCTTGGCAAGCGGGCATGGGCGCCTTACTGGCTTACAAAGCTGCCAACAAAAGCTGCGCAAAGAGAGGGAAGGGGGGGGGGGTGCAGGAGGGAAATTGATTGGAGAGGATGCTCACCTCGCTGCGAGTCGAATAGAAAAGAACGAAAAGGGGGGAGGGAGGGGGACGCTAAAGCAGGAAATTGGAGAATAGTTTAAGCGCTTGGGGGGTGCTCGGGAGAGCAGCACTCGGTT
>NW_026267367.1:247367-248101 GCF_000697945.3 Frankliniella occidentalis | reverse complement strand
AAATTGGAGAATAGTTTAAGCGCTTGGGGGGTGCTCGGGAGAGCAGCACTCGGTTCATGTTATGTGTGAGCGCGTTAGGCATAGAGTACTGTACATACACGCTGCACGTCAGCATGAGAGAAGCGCCCTTCTCTCATGAAGTCGGCCGGCAGCCGGCCACCATGGCGCGAGGTGCTTGATTGTGGCTGCGAACGGCACGGCTACAGAGGCAGCTTTAGGCTTCACCCGATACCCACCCGAATCGACTGTAGACCTATCAAGACCGGCAACGCGATCCTCCCCCTCCCCCACCCCCACCCCGCCGCCTTCGCGGCGCTCCCGTACATTCGAGTGCAAGTGCAAGATCAAAACGAATCAAAAATGGATGTACGATTTGTGTGGCCGAAGAGGAGGGGGGAACTGCTAATGCCAAGCGAACTTTGTCTACAGTCGGTTCTGAAGGGCGGCGCCTGCGACTGTGACCTGTCCTGAAGCTTCAACCGTCGGGCGAAACGGGGACGTCACGGGAGCGCCTGGTCGGCAGACAGTTCGGGCGCCCGCGTGCCGGGTGGGCTGCCTAACCCCCGGGCGGCCGTGCGGCGTCCAAGCGACAAATCGTGTCGCGCCGACAAGTGGTAGTAGACACGTCCCTGTTTATGGCCAGAAAATGAGGCTACATACGATGTCGTACGCCCCCAGCCACGCGCCACGCACCACCTTTTGTCACGGTCCGTGGCGGGGGAAGCGTTTGGACG
>NW_026267367.1:241908-242549 GCF_000697945.3 Frankliniella occidentalis | reverse complement strand
GGTCAAGTCCACCTCCTCGACGCGCTGGAGCCCGGGTCGATTCCTGGCGAGAAACAAGGAAAATGGCCAGAAAATGAGCCCCGCGGGCGCGAGGAGGTTAGGTTAGGCTAGCGGAGCGTTCATTTATTTGTCTTTTGGCTAAGATTTCGACCCGGGCTGCAGCGCGTCGAGGAGGTGGACTTGCCCAATCTGAACGCGTGCAATACGGCAGATTAAAACCCGTAAAGAGGGACTGAGTTCTGACGTTTGCCTCCACAGGAGCAGATGACAGCTGAGTGGCAAGCGCGCTGGGCTGTGGTCCGGAAACCGTCGGCTCAGGGATCGGATCCCAGCCGCGTTAATTTTTTTCGCTCCCGGCGACGTGGCATCTCGGGTGTCGCTGACTCCCGAAGACATGATTAACAGAGCGGCAAAAAAGTTCTACGGCGGCTAGGATTCGATCCCTAAGCCGACGGTTTCCAGACCACAGCCCAGCGCGCTTGCCGCTCAGCTGTCGCCTGCTCCTGTGGAGACCAACCTCAGAACTCAGTCCCTCTTTACGGGTTTTCATCTGCCGTATTGCACGAGTTCAGATCGGGCAAGTCCACCTCCTCGACGCGCTGCAGCCCGGGTCGAAATCTTAGCCAAAAGGCAAATAAATG
>NW_026267367.1:228851-240913 GCF_000697945.3 Frankliniella occidentalis | reverse complement strand
CAAACTACGAAATAGGAAAAAACTGAGCCTCGGTCAGTATTCGAACCCACGACCATTCACGTCCCGGGCGAGCGCTCTACCAACGGAGCCAATGAAGCTTTTTCCTACATGAAGCTTATCCGCTGTGGCTCACGCTCACACCCCGAAACACATGGCCGGCAGAGGGGCAAAAGGGTTCCGTCGACTAGATTTGAACCAGCGACTGATTGCGTACCGGCCCATCACATCAGGTGTCGCACGGCTGTAAAGTCATGGCCAGCGGAGCGCGAAAAATATCACCCGGCCGAGTTCCGAACCAGCGACCAGGTTCATACCGGGCCCGGGCGCTACCGACCTGGCCACGACGAAACGATACAGAGCACAACTTTCGGCTGCATCCAGAAGATCAGATCTCAGCTGTGACTGACGCCCGAAGACACTTGGCCAGCAGAGCAGGAAAAAGGATCGCGGACGGGATTCGAACTTTCGACCATCCCCACGATCGCCACTCAACTGTGCCCCGGCCGGGAGTCGAATTCAGGGCCGACGGACGGTTTTGATTCGGATGAAGCTGCATGCGGCCGTGTCGATTGATGTACAGCTGTGCAGCTACAAAAGGGGGTGTGGCTCTGGGGGCGTCAGATATCATGTTGCCCGAAAAAGGATCTTATCTAGTCGGGTCGTATTATGCTGACACTGGCCGCCAGATTTTGTGGCCACAAACAGGGACGCGAATTACGAGTTGCGGGTGGAAACTACGAGCGGGGCAGCTGCATAGTGGAATAGGTAAGGATTGGCCGGGCTAAAGGACAAATTTATGTACAGTATGTGCCCAGTTTTGCCTACTGTACATAGCGGAACTCGTACTGCAGTGTCACCTCGCAGGCGGTGTGGGCGCCTCTGTCTCAAACAGACGGTTAAACGATTAGTTTGATCAAGTGTCGGAATTAAGGCGTCGGTGGAGTCGGGTGCCACCTCGGTTCTCGGTTTGGCTCTGAGCAGACAACAGTCTTTCCCTCTCCAACTCCGCTCCCCTTCAGTTCCCGCCCCGAGGTCGTCGGAGGAGGTAGGAAAGCGCGCACGCGCACACGTTCAACGCCAGGTATGTTATGTTGTGGAGTCTTCGGGTCTTCGGCGCTCGGCCACGCCTCCGGGGCCACGCCACGCCACGCCTGCTGGGAGCTCTGTGGCCTGTACGAGAGGACTGTTTCTTTGCCCTGAGGGCTAAATTTGTCTGTGTAATATTATCTAAGCCTGCCCTCAAATTTAGTTTTGGATTGCACCATCGGATTCCTCATAAAATTTCAGATTTTACGAGCCTTTGTGTCTTAAGGTTCGGAGCTCGCTGCTATATTAAACGCCATCAAATGTGATAGTGAAACGATGTCAGACCGATATCGATATCGGTAAGTGATGTTGTTCGAGCAGTCAGATCGATCTAGACTGGTTTTCCGAAATCCTGCACATTTCAGATACCGTTTCGATATCGGTTGGATTTGGTATCGCATCGATTTCAACTTCTCTCTGCGTTGTAGGCGTGCGAGACCCTCCCCCCCCCTTCCCCTTTCCCCCTCGCTCGACCCCAAGACCGCGCCACACACACGTAAACACGTTTTAAATTTAGCGCCCATCGTGAGTGTCAGCCGGCGTGAGGCTAACCGATCAATGCCGGTCATGAAGTTGAGCAAACGGTCGCGCGGTGGCGCTACGGGTGCCGCGGCGGGCGCCCGCGGACGGATCGCGCGCAGCAGCCGCGTAGCCGCGGCGGGGGCGGTGAGTCTGCCGCGAGGGCGCGGGTGTGCGGGCGGCGAGGGCGCACGCGCGCGGTCCTCGGCGCGGCCCCGCGGCCCGGCGGCCCGCCACCCGGCTCACCCGGCGCGTAGTGTTTGGGGCGGTGGGCGAACAGGCAGCGCCAGCGCCCAGCGCCACACAGCGAGCCGCGGGCGCCGCGGTCCTGTCTTCCCTCCATTGTCGCACCGTCTCGGTGAGATGGTCGCCGTCGCGTCCGTCTGGTCGATGTGGTCGATGGTCATCAGCGGTGAGTGACGCTCTTTTCGGGGGGAAAAGGAGGGGGGGTGTTCGCCCTGCCGCCGAAAGGGCGCAACTGCACCGGTCATGCCCTTCCCCTCCTTCCGCAATCCCCTCCCTCTCTAGGCCACAGTGCCGCCGCCGCCCCCAACTGTTGAAACTCGCAGTATACCGCTTCAACACGGCCTCCTTAAGGTCGATGCCGTCCATGTCCTTTGAAGGGCGTAAAGCCATTTTCTCGTCGTGGTATTTGGCGAATTCGCATCGCATAGCCAGCCTTAACGTTTTGCAGACGTCCTGAAGCCCGACATCGTCATCATGGGTGCGAACCTCCTCGCGCTGCTGTTCCTCGCCGGGCACTGCCTCGCGACCCAGCCCTGGTGAGTGTCACGACGTTGCCCACTACATTTCAACCTTCAATAAGCGTTTTGTCGTCGCGGAGCTTCGCATGACGAGCGAGGTACTTACGGTATTTACGGTGTGTATACCTTCCCCACCCAGGGCACCGGGGCAGCAGAGCCTTGCGCCCGCCGAGGTGACGGACAGGCCAGTCATCGGCATCCTGAGCATGGAGCCTACGCCCACGATCGAGAAATACTGCGGGACCCACGACAGCTACATCGCAGCCTCCTACGTCAAGTTCGTCGAGGTGCTGTACGCCAAATTATTGACAAGGACAGGTCGAATGCAATCTTGCACACTCCGGGTGTATTCCCCAATGGTGTCCTGACTGCATTTGCATTTGCCCCCCCCCCCCCTTCTTTTCGCCCGGTCCCCCTCCCCCCGAGACACTTTAGAGAGAGTGGTGCATAGCAACTACCCGGTGCAGCCTGCAGCCTGAGTGTCAGCGAGGCGTCCGACGGACGTTTCGATACAATATACTCCTATCTCTGATAATTATCCACCTTGTCGGCGGTGCATCGCTCTGCCCCGGACCTGCGCACCGTACAGCCCAAAATAACTCGGGTTTAGCACTCGTGCACTGTACTCTCCCCGCCAGACCTGAGGGCCAAGGCCAGAGAAACCCCAACCCTTAGGAGTGTTGTACCAGGTGGCTGACTCACGCCGCGCACTTTCGAAGTTATACTGTACCGCATGCACGGGTGCGAACAGGTTTGCCTATCCTCGCAGCCCGCAGCCCACGGCTACTTATGGTGCCGTGAGAGTAGGTAACCCGCCCGCACGTGTACGAGTGCATCGGTACAGTGCAACTCAGAGAGCGCGCGGCGTGAGTCAGCCACCTGGTATGAATCCAGGGCGAGTCGAAAAATGCGACTTTTGTCACGTCCAGGGTTCTTCAATTTGATCCGCATGTGCTGCCCCGCACCTAGGACCTTACTTGCCAAAGTTTTCAGTATGATTTTGCAAACCAAATACGGATCGCTTCTCGTCCGCCCCACAGGGCGCCGGTGCACAAGTCGCCCCCATTCTGATTGGACAGTCCCCCGAGTACTACAAACAAATGGCCAACAGCGTCAACGGACTCCTCTTCCCGGGAGGTGCAACGTACTTCAACGAGGAGAACGGGTAATTTTGCATACCGCGCGTAAATGCAGACGCAGACCCAAGGAAAACGTGGTTCTCACGAAGACTTCATAGTGACCTCTTTATGACTTACGAGAGGTCACGATTCTTGCACTAGTGACCTCACTGGTGACCCCACAAGTGCAAAAAACGTGACCTCAGAGGTCACAATAAGGTCTTCGTGAGAGAAACATTTTCCTTGGGGAGTATCTTGTTCTTATAACGGTGGCTCTACCTCTCGAAAACTTCAGCTCTGTACATGTACACCGTCAATTTTGACACCGCAGGTACGCGGCCGCTGGTCGACAACTGTACGACGAGGCCAAGGCGATCAACGCTCGCGGCCAGTACTTCCCCGTGTTCGGCATCTGCCTCGGCATGGAGCTGCTTGCCGTCTTGGACGCCAAAGAGGACTTGCGCAGTCCGTGCAAGAGCGAGGACCCGCTGCCGCTCAGGTTCCTGCCAGGTACAGTAAAGGGGAATAGGCGACAAGCATGAATGGCAGCATACTAGAATGGACTATATGTGATTGCACAGGGATTGAAAGAGTGATAATGGTACTTACAGGTGCGAAGGGGGGAAGCCGCATGTTTTCGAGGGCGCCGCGGAAGATCGTGACCACGCTGGAGAAGTACAACGTGACCGTGAACCACCACCGGAGGTGCGTCACCAGGGCGGAGATGCAGAGGTGAGCCATTTATGTTACTCTGCGTATGACTTTGTGTCTGATGATCGCCGTCCGTGTATCGCATTTTTGCTTTCGTCCTGAGGCGCGGGCTGGACAGCGACTGGCGGACATTGACCGTGAGCGAGGACGCTGAGGGCGTGGAGTTTATCTCGGCGTTCGAACACACCAGACAACCCTTTTACGGCGTCCAGTTTCACCCGGAGAAAAATATATACGAGTGGAAGCGCAGCAAGGTAAAGTCAATCACTACTGCACACCACGAATTAAATGTATATCTATTTGAAGGGATCCGAGGAATTTTATCGTGACTGATTCTAAAGCTGACAAATTCTCTGATACCTGACAACGTTTTGGAATCACTCCTCACTGGGTTTTGTCAGTAACGAACGCTCCTGTTATCTACTCAAAGCACTACCCGCACTCGGAACGGGCGGTGGCCGCATCGCGTTACTTCGCCGACTTTCTGGTGTCGGAGGCGCGCCGCAACGCTCACAGCTTCCCTGAAGCGGACGAGAGGCATCAGCTGATCTACCGCCACCAGCCAGTGGACACCAACCAGAAGCTCATGTGGGAGCAGCTCTACTTCTTTTCCAAGCAGATCGACCCACCCACGACTACGCAAAACGCCACTCTAGCAGACAGCCCCGGTTCTCAGCGAGATTTTGACGTTTGACAATCAGTACAGGAGCGTGCCATTTTAAAAATTATAAAGAGATAGAAAATTGATCAAATACCATTTCTATGTTTGAAATAAAAAGATTCAAAAAGCCGTTCGTGTTAATGCCTTCGAAGTGAGCGATCTCCCTCCAATTTCAACAATTTCCACAATACAAATTGCCCGCCAGAAGGTTGGTTTCCGTGCTGAGTATCCCCGCGCGAGGCCATGACACCACTATGAGAAACTAATGCCCGTCAGCCCAAGCCCCAAGCCCCAAGCCCAAGCGGGCCCAAGCCCAGCGCCCAGCCAGTCTCCCCTCTCGGACCAGTTCAATAGATTCACTAATTTTAAATTATTAAAAAAAAAAAAAAAGTTCTGAAATAATAATCGCAAGCATCACACAAACTGCGAGACTGATTGCATCGCACCTCTCCGCACGTTCTCAGTGATGAATCTTTATACAACTTTTTTGAAAAGGAAAAGCTCAGAGTTTTAGTTTATGAAGTGGAGGATTATTATTCCATAGAAAAATACAAATGTTCAAAAAAAAAAATTACAAATTGCTATGATTTTTTGTATTGAGTGGAACACTTCTAAGAGAAATAAAGTAGCTTAGAAATTTGCAGGTACACAAGAGACAAATTTGCAATATTTCCTTACATGATGTGATGTTTCAAAAATTTAGATAGTTAAAATGACAAGCCTATATCATATAGAAGATAAACAGCAAACTGAAAATTAATATCAGCATATGGGCTAAAAGCTGTAATTTAAAAAATTTGATGATATACCAATAGACAAGTAAAGCATATTGCATACAATAAAAGATTATTAGAATTGTGTAACAAGAAAACTGTCATTATGAGGGAAATGTACATCTTACAAATAGATAACATGTCATAGTACATGGTATTCAATAATTGGTAAAAAAATAAAAAGCAAATACTGTTTAACACTCATATCAGAATCATTTCAACACACACTGTACCACCTACATAGTTGAACCTTTACAGTCTTATTTAACATTTAGTTTATGATTAGGTAGAAATGGGAAGGTAGAAGATAGACCTCGTCTAAGGAGATGGAGAAAGACAGATCATTCAAAGGGGAATATGGAAGTATTGAAGTTCAGATCTCATAATCAGTCTATAGATTTCAAAAGAATTAGAATTATGCTAATAAATGCAAAACCTTATATCCTACCACATGTGAGTATTGACCATAAACAAAACAATGCATATTAAAATTAAACTCGGAAGCCATAATACATTTAGGGGAATGTCAATATGAAGAGTTGGGGGTGAGCAAATGGTATAGATTTCATAATACAAGAAAAGTTGATTAAAAATCATTAGTAATTGTTAGTGGCTTATCGAGCCAATAGCACAGGAAAACAATCACAAGTTTAGCACATTATTTTACCCTTCTTCACTATGCCAAAAGGTCTATCCAACAGATCATTTTATGAAGGGTAATTTGTAAACTTTAATATTTAGGAAACATTTTCATATAGCACTAGACGACTTATGCAAAATCACTGAATCTTTTAAGTCAGACACTTCCCAAACCAAAACAAAAAATTAAAGGTTTAAATTTTAAGATAATCATTGCACCTCTACAGTTCATCTTTTGTCACCTGAGGTGGATTCCTCATATATTTGATGAGGTCGTCTTTCTGTAAATAGAGAAAAAAGATATTTTGGAATACAATTTCACCAAACTTTTTACCATGTTTCAATATTATTTTAATAACAGATAATAGACTTACAGTTCTACCACCATTGTAGTCTGCTTGACCCTTATTGTAATAGTGGTAATATTTTAGGGTGGGATATCCTGAAACTCCTGCAAATTTGCAAACTTCCCCATGTTCTGTACAATCCAAAGCTGCAAAAGTAACTTGAGGCTCATCTTCAAACACTTGAGCTGCATCCTGGTAGTAGGGTTTCAAGGTTTTACAGTGCCCACACCCTAAAATAGAGAAGCTCAATGAGAATATCTTCAAACACAGACATAATGTCAAAATATTTCAAATGTAAGAAATTGACTGCTCACATGGTGCATAATACATGACAAGGGCATGTCTTTTTTTCTTCAGAACCTGTTTAAAAGTATCAGTGGTTAAGTGAATAACTTCACTAGGAACAGCAGACCATGGCTTCTCCTCTTCAGGGACTGGAGGTGGCTTTGTGGGATCTTTCATCAAAGCAATTATGCGCTCAATATCACGAGCATTTGCATCAAATTTGAATTCTCCCTCGTGGAAAAGTTTTACTGTAGGATAGCCTTGAACTTTAAATTTCTTAGCAAGGCTTTGTTCAACAGTGGCATCAACAGCAGCTAGCTTGCCTGGAATCTGTATATTTTGGATACGAAACAGGGATTAAATATCCAAAAAATTGCCAAATAAAAACAAAACATTAAGGGGTAGGCATATAATACCTTCTGATCCACCATCATTCGTGCTGCTTTTTCATAGTCAGGTTTCATCCTTTTACAGTGTCCACACCATGGAGCGTAAAACATTACAAGAACAGTTTGCTCTTCCTGTTACATTGAAAATTAAATTTAAGTATTTTCAAACACAATATCAAGACTATAACAATTTTATGCTTCAATGCTTACCTGGATAAATGAGTCAAAATCATCAACTGTCAAATGAACAACATCAGAAGGAGTAGCAGACCAAGGTTCCTCTTTAGGCTTCTCTTTTTCCTTGCGTGCTGTTTCAGAGGGATCTCTCATAAATGCAACTAAATCATTTTTTTTATTTGCCCCTTCATATGCGAATTGCATTCTTCCATTCCTTTTAAAAGGAAATACAATAAAAATTAATTGATGGAAAAACAAAAGAAAAACATTTAGAGGGCGAGGTGCTGATGTGACCTACTTAAAATATAGCAGAGTCGGAAAGGCAGATATGTTGAATTGATGTCTTACAACATTATTTTCAGGGCGATCAACATCAATAGCAGCCATTACAGCTTCATCCCGTAACTCTCTTGCTGCATCACCATAATGAGGCTTCAACTGCTTACAGAATCCACACCAGGGAGCGTAGAAGAGTACCAACAGTGGTCGCGTTTCCTTCTTTATTAATCTCACAAGACTCTAGAAACAAAATAAGAAGAAAAACATTAGTTAGGGTGGAGGGTGTCATAAAACCTTTGCTGTCAAAATGAGCAGCTTCATAATTACGCGCGCTTTTAACGTTTACAGACGCCGACAACACAAGAGGCCAACTTTGGCACATATCACCCACCTACTACCCTTGAGTGGATTTACATCGATTAAAAAGTACCAGAAACATTACTCAAATTAATATCAAACTTAAAGTGTAAATTATGTTTAAAAAAGAACAATGGTAAGAACTGAAGATTACTAAAAGAGAACCATATAATACTCTCGGGTGACTAGATCCGTTGTCAGCCCTGCATGCTATCAACAAACGAAACTAACCCCACCATGGAAATGGCTGACCTACTAAAGTGAACAAGAACAAGAGTGTTTTGAGGAAGGTTTCTTATTTTGAGGAACAATGGGGGACATGTCCAACATGGGAGAGTCGCCGTCAAGTGCGCAAGTGCTTGTAGCTGGCCGTGTCCGCCCTTTAATAACATCAGATCGCTCGAACGGAATGGTGTGCGCCCAGGCCCTACCTCAAGCACAACAAATCATCCTGGGCAACAAGTGCTTCCAATTCCCTGTGGACTATGCCTTCCCCATGGAATCATCACAGAGCCAAATATTTGAAACAGCAGTCCAACCACTCATGGATAGACTGCTTCAAGGATTTGATACTTCTGTGGTAACTCACGGGCAACCCACCTCAGGCAAGACCTACACAATGCTTGGCCCAGGGGTTGCGTTTCACATTAGTGAGACAGAATATGGTATTATACCACGTGCTACCAGATATATCTTCTCCAGAATGAAACAAGGACCACCGAAAAAGTTTCAAGTGAAAGTGAGCTTTGTTAACATTCACAATGAAATGCTGAGGGACCTCCTGACATCTAGTCAATACCAGCAAGAACTTGCTCTGGTCGAGAGCGATGCTGGATACCCTGTTGTTACTGGCTTACAAGAAATTGAATGTGAAACCATAGAGGTCTTATACAATTGTTTACATGTAGGTATTGAAAATAGACAACTGGAGTGGAACAACGCAAGGCAAGCTGGGCGACCAGCACAGGCCCATTCAATATTTACCCTTTCCCTTGAGCAACAGTGGGTGACACCGGAGGGTACTATGGAACAGCGGTTGTCTATTGCAAGATTTGCAGATCTTGCCAGCTCAGAAAAAATTTACTTTAGAGGCATGGGAGGTCATGTGATGGGAGAAACTGTTCACATGGATCCAGGGCTAATAGCTTTAGGCAAAGTAATCCAATCCATAAGCCAACCCTCTGAATGGATGTGTTATGAAACTGCAAAAGAGGTATATCGCCAATCAACACTAACAAGACTTCTCAAAGAATCATTTGGCGGGCGTTCTTATTCCCTTGTGATCTGCTGTATTTCACCCGCTTTGCCTAGTTTTGACGAGTCTCTAGTGACATTACAGTTTGCCGCCCAGCTCAGTCAAATAAGAAATTGTCCAGTAATGAATGCCCTGTCTGTTAAAGTTAACAATGTTTCACATGATATGCTACAGCAAAATGGACCTCCAAATCCTTCAGGAGAGGAAGGAACTGGAGACACATTTGGACTTGAGTTTGCTACAACTCAGTGGATAAAATTAGTAGCAAGTGCTGAAGGTCTATTTACAAAACTAGTGAAAAGCAACACCCTCTCAAAGCAGGAACGCGATGAAATAGAGAAGTGGTTGTGTCTAAAACATGAATGTGAAGAGTGTGTTGGCAGTGATGATGAAGATGCAGCAAGCGTGGGAGGTAATGATGGACGGCTACTAGAAAAAATTGATGAAGTAACAGAGACTGAAGAGAAAACAGATTCTTCAAAAGAAGCTGACGTCCCAGAGAACAGCTTAGATAATATAAAATATGATTCAGAAACAGAGAGTGAAACAGAAAGTGACTCTCAAAAACCTGATTTCATTGACAAACTAGACAAATACATAAAGCAGTTCAAAGAGAAGACTGATAAACATGTTAACAGCCAGCAAGATAAGGATAAAGAAGATTGTGCCTACTTAGACAATGGACAACTTCAAGATGTCCCAGGAGATGGCGTTACACAACACCCTGTAAGGAATTGTTTACCCAATAATGGGAGAAGGAGGAGTATTCACCCAGGTACGCAATTGCCGCTTATGGCATTAGGATTTAACACCAACCCTATCTTGGATAATGCAAACATCACAGTAGATAGCGAAGAGATTGAAGGAGAAAAAACAGATAATAATGATCAAAGTGCTGATTTTGCTCTGAATTATAAAGAAAATACAGAACAGCAAGGAAACCAACAAGGCCCTAAACAGGATCATATGGACCCTCATCAACAATTAAAACTTCTATTAGCAGGAAGTGAGGCAAAACAGAATCAGGTAAAGCAAGTAGCTCTTGATATTGAGAGTACTCAAAAGAGGATAGAAGAACTTCAAGCTACTATCTCAGAGAAAGAACAGTTTATACAGGACATTCATAACAATGCAGATACTCGGGCTAGTGCCAAAAAACGGTTTCAAGAGCGGAAAACAAAATTAGAGGAAGAGTACTACAAAACCTGCCAACAAGTTGCCCAAATACAAAGTGCTCTCTACAAGACTGCTAGTCATACTGAAGAAAACACCAAGTGTAGGAAAGAAAAGGAAAAATATGAAAGGAAAGTAAAAAGTTATGAACAACGCCTTAAGAGTATGGATATCATAAAACAAATAGCAGGAGATAGTGCAAAAAAGGTCTTAGAACTAGAGAAAAGTCTTCAATCTTCAAAGCGCCTCATGGAAAAGTTAAATCAAAGGCTCAGGAAAGAAGAAGTTAGGAAGGTGACCATAGAGAACAATTTAGTTGAAGACCAAGAAAAAATTAAAGAACTTCTAGAAATTTGTAACAATGAAGCAAATAAAAATGATGGATACAGCAGGAATCCAAGCACTGGTGGAAGCAAAGATGGAGATTTACGGTGGATCAAGGAGGAGGAGGAGCGGCAAGTTAACATGAGAGAATCTTCCCAGAGGCTACAAGAGAATCTTCAAAGAGATGCTTTAGTAAAAGAGAAAATATCACTAGAAAAACAACAAACCCGTAAATTCTTGGAGTATAGTGCAAGGATATCTCATCTTGATCAAGTATTAAAAGAGAAATCAACAGACCTTGAAAAACTTAAAGATGAAGATGAAAAACAGTCTTTGAGGCTAGAAATTCACAATCTGAGATCAACTCGAGACTGTTTGATAGATGAACGCTGTGCCTTAGATGACAAGTTTCAGCAGGAAAAATCTTTGACAACACTAGAGGAACGCAAGCTTTTAGAATGTGATGAGGCAATTGAAGCCATAGACGCAGCAATCGAGTACAAAAATGAGCTGATTTGTGGACGCAAGAGTGGGTTTGAAGCTGGTGGCAGAGGGAAGGGTGAAGAGCTTCTTATGGCAAGATTAAACAAGTTGTCGGACGATGAAATGAGAATGCTCCTCTACAAATATTTCCTAAAAGTAATAGATCTTAGAGAAAGTGGCAGGAAACTTGAAGTTCAGCTAACAGAGAAAGAAGGACAAAATGACCAACAGACCTGGCAGATTCAAACTCTCACTAATGCAATCAGACAGTATAGACTTGAGGCAGAACGGCAGATAATTTTATTGCAGAGGCAACACCAGGAAAAACTTCACCTTATGCTAAGAACTTTTGCTGACGAGTCAAGTGGAGGTGGTGGGGCTAGTTCAGGCACTGATACTTTAGGTAATCAGAGTGCACGCATTGATAAGGAGGAACAGATATCACTTAAAGCTGAAAACAGGAGACTTCAAAGAAGACTTCAAGACCTCGAATCAACATTACAAAAACTTCAAGGGAGCCGTAAAACCAACACAACTGATCAAGTGGGCCATTCACACAAAGATCCTCGTTGTCGAAGTCCAAGTCCAGAACCTGTTCGCCCTCCGCCAGAACCCATCCCTAATAAAAGTATGAAGCAATTACGAGCAGCAGCAACTGCACTAACTACCAAAGTAACTCGTCAGAAGAATAAACTCATAATACAACAACAAAAACCACCAGA
>NW_026267367.1:212396-228506 GCF_000697945.3 Frankliniella occidentalis | reverse complement strand
AAAAAAAAAAAATGGTCACTCACCTCTGGACTTTCTAGATGTTTCACATCAGTAGCAGTATCATCTTCCTCCCATGGTGCATCACCACTAGGATCCTTCATGAAACTGACCATTGACTGCGCAGTCATTTTCCGATCATAATCTTTATGAAACTCTCCGTTTTTATAGTGTTTTAAAGATACAGGTTCAGGATTAACCTTTAACTTCTTGCACATTTTTTTACCTTCCCTGCAAAGCCATAAAGTCAATACATCAGAACAACTATCAAAATTTTACATCAAAATAAAATAGTTGACTACTGTTAAAAAATAATGTGAATGAATGAATAATACTGACCCCGAGCAATCAACAAGAACCATTGTGCCTTGTCCCCGAACAGTACCAGCAGCATCTTTGAAAATACGAACTGTTGAGTCCCCAGCCTTTAATGAGCTAACAAATAACATAAGAACATTGTTTTTTGTTCTAAGCAACTTTTTGAAATCCTTGATATCAGTTACTTCCTCCACGCCTTTGGTAGCTGATCCCCGTTGTGCTGTGGTTACAATGAAACAGCCAGCCAGGAGCTGAAAATTAAAGAAATTAAGATGAAGCAGAAAAAATTTCACAGACAGACAATATTTAAGAGAGTTTTCTGTTGTAAGAACATTTTAGTTGTGTTTATTATGTCAAAGGTTAGGCATCTATTTGGAGTTAAACTAGTAACATAAGAACTGATTCACATAAAAACTACGTCAGAGCAGTCAATTACAATCAATAGAAAATTAACATATCACAGTCGAATAATAATGTTCAGGAAAAATTTAGACCGAATCATAATCTTGAAACCGGTTATTGACATTAGTCGGCAACTGACGTTTCGTCCTCCGTCAACACATAGGCGTAGACTCAAAGATTAACAAATCCTTGATAAGATTTTGTGAACTTACGATGAGAAAGAGTTCTGAGCACCGCATCGCTGACTGATTTAGGCCGAAAATACAGAGATATCAATAAATTTTGGTGCCTAGCACCAAAATGCGGCGTTCACAAGGATGTCTCTTCTCGTCTGCACGTCGGCTGACAAAAAAAATGGACGTATGAGAAACTCACCACTCTTTTCATCATTATATATTTCAATCAAATTAATTTCAATGGAACACAATCTAATTATTTTTAATGAGAAGTAGAGTTTTTTTACAGGTGGAGCAAGAAATGATGGTTTTTTTAATTAAATTCAATCATCTTCTCTGGTGTATAGAGTTCTCATACATGTTGACTAGGTTCCGGAGTTCCGGAGACGCGCCCGGCAATTTTTGTTGTTTTGAATTACTGTTGTTTCTGCAAATCTGCACAAATCTGTAAATCAGTTATGGCTCTACATGCTAAGGAGACGATTCACGACATTGCCTATAAAGGTGATATCCACACAATCAAGTTAAAGCTGCAAGAAGATAGTAAACTTCTGACCAAGAAAGATGATGTAAGTTTAACGGGTTATCATCAACGAATGCTTGTCATCATCCCAGGTTATGTTTCTGTTTTATCTGCCATTTAATACAAGATACAGGGTTTTCACCTATTATCCGATTTGGTGTCTAAAAGAATAACTCGGAAATTGTTTTTTCAGAATGACAGATTGTTGATTCACTGGGCTGCTTTGGGAGGACACGAAGAGCTCCTGAAGCTGCTGTCAGATCTTGGCTCACCAATAGACAGCAAAGACGATGTAGGTCTAAGCCGACAGGCAAACAATTATTTGGTCTCATATTACTTTTGATTTATTTTTTCATGATTAAATTTCTTGATCTTTTTCAGATTGGTTCTACTCCACTAATATTAGCTGCTTCCGCTGGAAAGGAGCAAGTGGTGCATACACTTTTATCTCTAGGGGTGAATGTAAATTCGCAGAATAATGAGGGTCATTCAGCTTTGCAGTATGCTTCATCTAAAGGATGGTTAGAGGTATGGCTCTCAACATTACCACATATATAAAGACTAAATTTCTCATTTGCTTTAAAAAAATTCTAAATTGGCTTCTTTGCTCTCCATCAATTATTTTTTAACTCGTTTTTCTTCTTAATTTGCAGATTGTCCAAAAACTGTTGTCTAGCCATGCCAACGTTAATATCACTGACAAACGAGGGGCGACACCTCTGCACAGAGCTGCTTCTCGAGGAAACACAAACATTGTGAAAGAATTGCTTGCCTGTGGCAACCAACTAGTGGTAGATGCAAAGGATGCTTATGGCAATACACCACTGTAAGTTGATGACTGTACCTTAAGTGTTTTGTTCTTACTCAACTGAATGATCTCACTGGCGTACTGAATACTTGCAGGCATCTTTGCTGTGAAGAAGATAGAGCAGAGGAAGCAGGTTTACTTGTGCAGCATGGTGCAAGCCTGACAATCAAAAACAAAGAGGAGAAAACTCCTCTCGATCTTGCACCACCGACTTTAGCTCGCCAACTTAAGAACTGGGTGGAGCAATAAAAAATGATCTTCAATAAAATCTGTTTATTTATTTGTAACACACATAAGTAAAATTAGACATGAATAGCACTGGAATTGGAATATACCTCCAAATTAGTCCTTCAACATCTGAAGTGGAAATATTGTCTATGGTACCAACATAGACCACATTAAAAAAACAAACAAAAAAACCCTAGAAACATGAAGTTGTGGTCTGACTGCCAACATGTTGCTGGGAACAGAAGAGGCTTTACAACCCTCAAAAACTACATTCTCACTAGATGGTTTTCAAATTGTAACAGTAAAAAACGCTTAATGTTAGCAATCCACTAACTGGGTGTCGAGCAGCAATATAACTACACCCATTTTGAATATCAGTACCACATTATTTGTCAGGTTTTCAACATTTGAATGACAATCAAACAACAGTTTCATGTACTAGGGAAAGCAACATAAACCTTAACCAAAGACAAATAATTAAAGAAATGTAATAAAACTGAACATGTCTTAACATTCAGAGCCTTCAAAATATGACATTTTTGTTTCTGAAAACTTTTAGCCCTTGAAGTTATCTTTTTCTCTGCGAATGTGTTGCATAGTAGCAATTGGATCATGTTGTCCTGAATGTTCTTGGACACTACTTTCACAAACTCTCATGAAAGGATTGGTAAGTTTCTCAATTCCTGGGCAGAAGAATTTATTGGATAACAATAATTAGATAGCAATTTTCCATTTTTAAAAATGCAGTCCTATATGTCTCCTGAGACATTAAGGTCTTACCTATAGTAGATGGAACAGTTGGTTCTTGTCTCTCCCTCTTCTGTTTTGCTCTTGCATCTTGCTCTAGTAAATCATTATTGTGGGGCTCCACATGTTTGGCAAATTTGTAGTTGGCAACTGTGTACTCATGCCCACAAAACACTTTCTGCCAAAAAAAGATGCAAAACCAGATAAAAGTAAATTGGTACTTGATTTGCAGGCAATAACATGATAAGTGCAAGAAATTTGGTATTTGCAAACATAGGTGCAGAGAAATTAGGTGCACAAATCACATTGAACATGTTAAGAGGAAAACTGCAATCAACTCACCGTATCATCTGGCAAATTGCCTAAAATTTCAACCAATGCTTTGTACATTTGCTCTGGGCTGCCTTCAAAAAACCGTCCACATCCTCCAATGAAAAGGGTATCTCCTACAGATAATAGAGAAAGTGTGTGAAGAAAATTGAGAAATTGATCAAACATTGCTGTTTTAGAAAGCATTTGATAACAGTACTGTTATAATCTTACCTGTGAAAACTGCAGAGGGTTCACCAGGTGAACTAACAAGGAAACAAATGTGGCCAGCTGTGTGGCATGGGGTAAACAGTGCTTCTATTTGTAGTTTACCCACTGAAAATGTATTGCCATGAGATACCTTCTTTGTTAGAGCTGGTATTCTATCATCACCCCCATAAACTTCAAGACCAGGATGCCTTTTGACCAGCTCCTCATTTCCTCCAGCATGGTCCCTATAAATTGAGTTAACAGGTTTAAGCAGCAGCCAACATTTGGTTCACAAATATTAAAGCATGAAAATTCAAATTATTTACCAATGATGATGAGTTGTCAGCACAGAGGTCAGACTGACATTTTCTTCTTGGACAGCCTCAAGGGCAGTAGATGGGTTAACTGGATCTACAATCATTGCCTTCTGTGTTTCCTCATCAATGACCTTAAAATCAATGACCACAGTTTAATATGATACAAATAAACTTAAAATTTCTACTTAAAATAAAATAACTTAACCAAAAAGGTAGACTAAGTTTTAAAAAAATCTACTACTTACCAAATACATATAATTGTCTTGTAGAGCAGGCAAAACACGGACCCTCATTTTTTTACTAACTTGCTCTGTGGTTGATAAACTATGGAGTCCCTGAGACCGGAAAGTGATTGCTGGAACAAATGAAACATATGTAAAAAATATGACTAAGCCGCACAAAACACATTAAATTGTATTTTATTAAGGGATCAGCTTTAATCAGCTATATGTTTAAAATCTTAACATGAATTGAGTTAAATCATAAAGTTTAAAGACTTGATATTATCATGAAAACTTTTATGCAATGGGTTTGTTTACAAGAACAAAGCTGATTAAAAACTTGAATGAAGCAAGAGTCACCTCGAAAGTACGCAGCAGTTAAACGTTGTGCCACGCAGTTGGGCAAGGATCGAAAGACAGCGCTGAACATTAGGAAATATCACACTGCTTTCATTACCTTTTTTGATGGGGAGAAAAAAAAATATTCAAAAGAATTAAAATTGCTGCACCACATTATCCTATATATCCAGTACAAAATGGCATGATGCCTCAGCATGCCCCTTAAAGACAGGTAACGAAAATAGGGAAGAATCTTTTCTCTCTTAATTCCCTTCCCCCAGGCATTAATACAGGTTTTTGGATTTCATCCCTCACTGATTAATGAAAGAAAACATACCTAACCACCCAAGCTACTGACATGACAACACAACCGGGACTTCGGAAAAACGGAGAGGAAATGTCAACTAAATGAAATCAGGACCAATGCCGGATATTGTCGTTAAATGACATGAAAATAAACAAAAATTAGAATTCTGAAAACTCTAGATCCTACTCACCAGACGATTGACGATTGTGATTGTAGAAAGGTAATCGCGAGGGGCAGTAGGGCCACTTCATTCATGTAGGTCGGTAGGCAACTGCCAGCGCCTTAAGCTCATGCAACTCTCCTCTCTGGGTGGACATGTCAATCAAGGTGGGATCTGCTGCGGGATTTCCCTTCTCGAAATAGTAAAATAAAGTGCAGATGTCAATGCTCATTGGCAACGGTTTTGATTCTGTACTTTTATCAAAAGTGTGTGATATTTCTAAGTATTATAATCATAGAAGTGAGAAATTTAAAGCCTAATCTGAGAGACATTTCGTGTTGAAAGGTTACGGACCTGGCCTGCTGGGCCTTGGCCGAGAGCTAAGAGGGCTCATTTACCTAGTTCCGTGAACCTAGAGAAGGCAGGCGTTCGTAAACAATAAACATTGCTCAAAAGCAACCTAAAAGACATTACTTGAAAAAACAAGAATATGTTGTCCGAAATAACAGCTATCAATTTATCACATATTGATGGTGCTAAGCTTCAGGCTAGTGTTTCCGAAGTGTCTACACCGGTTGCGAAGAAGAGGCCGATGAAGGAAGATGAAGCCACCGACACCGTTCACCTAACCCCTGCTAAAGAGTTCTGGTCAGAGGAAAGGTTAAACAAACGAGCAAAAAAGTTCAGGGTAGAATGGATGAATGAAGATTATTTTAAGGACTGGCTCCGACCGCATCCAACGGATGAAACTTACTGCATCTGCGTTGCTTGTGACATAAGACTTCGCTGTGGGAAATCAGAACTTGAAAAACATGCATCTGGTTTGAAGCATTGCAAGAGATTGGAAGCAATGAAAGAAAATCCAAACCATGTCTCACGACTAGCTATGCTGTCAGATAGTTCCCAGTCACAAACAGAGCAAATGCTTTCTGAAGAGGTAAATTATGAGTGTTTGGAATGTTATGTTATTACGTATGTTAATTTATCCATTACAATACAAGAATTTTGTTTTATCTAATACTTCTTTTCTTGCAGAATGGAACCTTTTATGTTGCAACAGAAGACCTCGAGCACTCTGCTGCAGGGGTAGCTGACAGTACTCTCTCTAAAGCTCTCATAAAGTTATCTAAATACTTGGATGACAATTCTGACATTGCGCAGCAAAAACTTAAAATGGCAGAGTTGGAGCACCAGCGTAGGATGCAAGTTTTAAACAAGGAACTAGAATTGAGGGCCATCGAAGTATTAATTAGGCAAAAAGAATTACAAAACTTACATACTTTTGCAACATTGCAGAAACCTGAGTTGGAAACACAGTCACTAATCATTCATAATGTGGATGACGACGAACTTGACAAATCGTGACTCTTAACTTTTCGCAAAAATCTTTTTCTTTTCTGTTTTCTCTGCCTGGGGTGATGATGGTCCAATATTAAAATCTCTAGAATAATGTTTTACTTTTTTAAAGATATTAATACAAATTCAGTTTTGACATTTTGTTTAAGAAAAATTATTGCTTCAAGTAGTGTCACTTGTGTTTTGGTTCCAAATTGAACCGTAAATTGTGTTAACTATTATGTAATTATAGAAGTATCAGTTGGCTTTTGTGATAAGTTCAAAGATAACTTAGTACAAAGATGTATGCCAGTTATATTCCAGATTATAAAATAAAGAAAAAAAGGTGTACATAATTTCCTGAATCATTTGGTTATTACTTTCTCTAACAGTAACTTTTACATAATCAAAATTAAATTTTGAAAGAAGAAAAAACTTGTTGGATAGCTACTTGTTCTGGATTTCAACTTTAACAAATTCAGAGCGGCGTTTATGAAGTTCTTTGACAAGAGAAAGTACGAGGGGATGGGAAAACTTATCTTTTGTGGAATCAAAAAATTCTTGGAGATGCCCAGGCTGATTTTCTTCCTTTTCATAAGAAAAAGCTTCTAAAATCATATCAAGGCTATCAAGTTCTTTAACAAATTTGGCTTCAGGAGTCATTTTGGCTTCATATTCCTGAAAAAAAAGAAAAAGTATCCAAGAGGGTTGAAAATAGTAATTGCCGTAATTGTTAAAGTTTGTTTGACAGTTAATAAGATCCATCTACCTTGTATAAAGAATACAGCTCTACTCCACTGACACCAGCCAAATCACATAACTCCTTCATAGCTTCATCCTCTCTCCTATGTTTTTCTTCCGGGTCCACTCCACAGTGAGGCGTAATATCACCTACAATACATTCAGCTAAATCATGAATAAGTGCTAGCTGCATGCACCTGTGCATGGAAATTAACAAGATTTTAAAAAACGTCATGACAAGAATGGAGTTCCCAATCTGCTACACTACACTCACTTTACTTTATCTACAGAGGTTTCTGATGAATCAAGAAGGAATGTTATGATAGCCATCCGATGCATGTGGCCAGCGACACATTCTGGATCTGGTACATGTCTCAGCACCCAACCAGTTCTCTTGACATGCTTAAACGTTATAATATCACGGAAGAGATTAAATTCTGAAGTTAATAGTACTTTCATAACTTAACATTCTGATATGGTACCTTTAATTTTCCGACAAGGAATAAGAAATCCAACATTTTTGTACTAGATGTGGAACCTTCCATTTTCGTTCTGTAGGCAGAAAGGAACCAAGCAAAATTAACGCTTTGTTGGTATTTTCTAAAAATGGTCTTTCTCTTTTCCTGATTTTGCTCTGATGACAACTGTTCAAGCCGACGAGGCGATTATGCCGGCAAACTGAGCTGGAAACCTCAGTTTGTGGTTTGTGGTTTTGTTTGCTTCCCCCTTCCCCCTTTTCTTCAGATGTTTCCGATGTTTCGGTTCTTCTGCTAATCTTTCTGAACGCAGAATTCGCCATATGTGGCCCCTCTTTCCCCCATGTCCCCCCCCCCCCCGCTTCTGCTTATTTTGATTTTGCGTACCGTTTCACATTACACGGATTTAGCTTTTTGTGTAAAATTCATAATATGTCAGTTAGATAGAAAGACAGCACTCGATGTTAGGTGGCCAATACTGAGTAATCTCAAACAAAGACCTTTTAAATATCCGTGTTGATTAATAAAATAGTCATGTTGCCAAAACCTAACCTCCGATGCTTTGGTACCTGCCAAGCTTTACTAAAACAAATCCCAACTGACCTGAAGGGGCGTAAAACAAGTTCTCAAGAATGGTTGAAACGTCAATTCAAGGATCCATATGTTGAAAAATCTAAACTCCAAAACTATAGGTAATTATTAAAATACACAGAAAGATGTATGACTCAGGAACTGCCGCACTGATTTGTTCATTTATTTATTCGTTTTCAAAAGGAGTCGCAGTGCTTTTAAGTTGATTGAAATAGATGAAAAGTTTAAGTTCCTTAATCCTGGACTTACTGTCGTTGACTGTGGAGCATCTCCTGGTGGCTGGACACAAGTGGCTTCTAATCGGTGCAACGCAGATGCAAATGGTAAGCTGCTTGTATGGAATCTTAAGAGTCCATTTCAAATATTTTAAAACTGCACTAACTCATATTATATTCGTATTTCAGATGCAAATGCTCCTGTAGGTACAGTGGTAGGGATTGATTTAATTAAGATCCACCCCATACCTGGTGCAACTTTACTTAGTCCAATGGATTTTACCTCACCTGTCACTCAAAAGAAATTACTCGAAGTTTTAGATGGTAAACTTGTGGACGTATTTATGAGCGATATGGCCCCTAATGCAACAGGACTTGCATCTCTAGATCATGAACAAATTATAAGTTTAAATATGCAAGCATTACGGTTTGCACTTCAAGTTTCAAGGCCTGGGAGTGTTTTACTAGTTAAAATTTGGAATGGTGGTTTGTTAAAGACCTTTCTTCAAGATTTAGAAAAATTTTATTGTAAAGTTCAGATTGTTAAACCTCCTGCAAGCCGAAAAGACTCAGCTGAAATATATATTTTCAGTCAAGGCTTTAAAGGCTTAAAAAAATAAAATATAATAACCAGAAAAATACAGAAGTAGGTTTTTATATGCTGGTGGTTGTGTGGAATGAATAAAACAATCTGTTGATATGTTCCAATCCCAATTTATTCTTCAGAAGTTATACAATGTTAAACCTAAACTTGTAACATGTTAACACTACAATTATATTTCTGATAGCTGTATGAGTCATTGATAATCCAACATAGCAGCAGAGAGAAGAAAAAAGTGATTGAAGATTATTGTAATTTTCTTAAAATCATGGTACAAGGCCTTAGATTCTTCTTTGGAAGACATTGTAAACAAATGCAAAAGTATCTAAAGGGAGGCAGCAATACACTAAGCCCAAAGTAATCCCATAAGTTTGAAAGGAACCATCATAGATCCTCAAAATAGCATGGAATTTAAATTGGTTTTACACATATCACAAAGTTCAGTGTACATGTTGATAGATGCTAAATTTTGTTGAATTTTTGTTGGTTTCCAAATCATAGCCACAGGTTACTTTCAGTTGAAGGTAATTATGCATAGTTGTGCCCATAAAATGTCTCTCCAGTCTGTTTAAAATCTACACAGCACCAGAAAACTGTAAGTGTCTGGAAAAAATATAAATAATACTACACATTCCTCAATACTTCCCTACTTGATTCAGGCCAAACAATTTAAGTCCACAGGATATGACTCTTCATTGATCCTCTACGTTGGCCTGGACTTTTCATTTGGAGGCCTGGTTTTCAACAAGCAGAACTTTCACCAAAAATTTTGTTTATTGTCGAACAATCAAAGTCACTTTCTTTTTCTTTCTGAATTCCTTCAATAGCTACAAAACTCATTCATGGGCACATTCATACCTCCATTATGCGATATGTACCTTGGTTCCGACTATCAGAAATTGATGTGTACTGAAAAGAGATATGTGAACATAAAAATGAAATGGTTCGATTTTGCTTAGTGTGACAATATTTTCAAGCGTATTCCTCTTTATCTTACAGTATATCATTCACTCACTCATCATACACTCAGCTGTGAAAAGAATCAAGCTGTCTATAGAAAAAAAGAAAGAAAACAAAACTATTTCTTAATGGCTTTAAAGCAATAAGAATATTAGTTTTATCAATATTATTATCACTGAACTCTAAATCAAAGGTTGTACTGTACATAAAGAAATTTTAAGTTCCTCATAAAATTAGGCCAGCATGTTGTTTAACTTGCCTTAATCCACCCTCTCTTCCAAGACCTTAATTTGTGCCACATAACATTTATCTTTCCAACTTCAAGAACATGTGTTTCCATATGGCTATAAATATAATGAGATTGATAAAGTCTAATCAAAATTCAGTTCTACTTGACTGTGACAAATACCCTTTTCTCTCAACCAACGTAACAATTTGCCATGAAGAGGTTGGTTTCATCCGCAATAAAACTTGTGGAGAGTTCTGATGCATTTGTTCATAAGAATTCATAATTTACCCATCCAGCAGCATACGGCATGTTATCCAGCACTCGCCATAAAACTGACTAAAAAATCTTTAACTTTCATCACAGGGTGGGTTTATGTTTTTTACACGCTGACAGTATCAACTTTGAAAATGACCCAGTAAGCGAGGAGCTAACAGGAAGTTAATCACAGGGGCAATACAAGTTAAGATAAGAGAGCATTTTTATCAACTCACTCTCCGTCTCTCGCAAATCCACACCCTTATTACACACACACACGCTCACATACAGCAGATGCACACACACTCGCACACAAACTTTTGTCCCGTTGCTCTAGGCCTACCCCTCCCTTCTCGCCCCAGCGGCCACCGCCACAACCGCCAGCGGCCAGCACTTCACCCCATTCCGGCGCTCCCAAACTCGCATCCACACACACACACACACACCAACATACTCGCACACTCGCGCGCTCTCACACACACACACAGCTATAGTCAGGTGACGGCGACCTCCACAGCCTAGAAGCTGTCCACGTCGAACATGTCCAGGCTGCTGGCGGGCTGGTAGACGTCCTCCTCCTCCCGCACCGACAGGCAGTCCTTGGGCGAGCACGTGACGCGGCCCACGGGGCTGCACTCGCACTGCAGACACGAGCCCGTGTCCCGGGGCAGCACTTCCCCGACCCGGTAGGTGCTCCCTGGAAAAGGCAATCACGCAAAGTCGTCAGTAACTCCAGGTACATATGTTCAGATGAGACGTATGGAAAGCACGAAAGTCACGTAACACTGCAACATGGAGCTTGAAAGGGACCCGTCAACTTTCGAAGTTTTATACCGTGCCGCAAAGCACGCGTGCCTTTCGTCCCCGATCACAGCGCCTCAAGGGATCATCGAGAAAGTACGTCCGTTTTCTTTTTTCTTTCTTTTTTTTCAGATTCATTTAGCAAATTAATGGGACACGGCGCCTGTGAGACTCTGGGTAGGCCATCCCGCAGTACACGCCCGTCCTGAATGCAGGATATTGCCTACCCAGCAGGCGCTATGAGAGCTTGCAGAGGCTGTACCTGGCCTGGCAGGTTCGTAACGGCGAATGGCCGACGTACTTTATGGATGATCCCTTACAGATCGAGCAAATGTAGGCAACCAGCACACACGTGCGCGCACGACACAATATTGCTACGAAAATCGAGACGAAAAGTAAGGATTTCTTGTGATGTTTCCAGTCGAGCGAGCCCGACTCTCACCCAGGACGTGACAGAGGAGCTCCGTGGTGGTGGGCGCGCTGGTGGTGGTGGCGTTGACCGGGCTGGCCGTGGTGGCCACCCCCTGCGTCACACTGCTGCTGATGATGATGCTGCTGCTGTTGCTGTTGCTGCTGGCGCCGGTGCCGCCCTCCTCAGCGCCCGTCGGCCCCGTCGGCGTGGACGCCGCCTCGGTGCCGGATTGCTCGGAGTGCTCGGGGAGCTCGGCCTGTGGGTTGGACGTCGGGTCCTGCGCCGCCCCGGTCGTCGGCTGCCCTCCCGACGAGGTCGCGTCGGCCCCCGTGGCGGCTCCGACGCCGGCCCCCGCGATGGAGGGCGGGACCGTGGAGGCGGCCGAGGAGGCCGCGGTGTCGTTGGCCGGGGCGTCACCTGCGAGCACGCCGCAGAGAGGGTAGGATCAGGCCTATGGGGCACCTTACTCAAAAAAATAAACCTAACACTTACATCCTCAAAAAAAAATAAAATAAAAGAATAAAATAAAAGAATAAAATAAAATCAGAAAGCAATCAAGTCAAGAAAAATGAAAGGAAAAACAGAAAAATTGTCGTGCACTTGAATTTATATGGAAGTACCCCTCGATCAGATCCCGTGTCCGCACGTGCGCGACACGTGGCTCGGGACCGGGGCTTACCGTCGCCCTCAGGTGAAACCTGCTCCGACGCGCCGCCGCTCACGTCCCCAGAGGTTCCCAGGGGCGCCGCCGCAGCTGACGCAGCTGACGCAGCCGGCGCGGCCGTCGAATCGTCCTGGCAGCTGCTGAAGGGCGCGCGGCCGCGGCAGGGGCCCTGAGCCGTTGAAGGGGGGCAGTCCTGCCACCAGCAGAACACCTCGCCGTCCAGGCACACGCAGAACTCGCAAGGGTCTGGGCGGGTCACCTGTGAAACGAAAATCAAAACAAAGGTGTTAATTTTTACTTTTTCGGAGTTGTAAAAATGCCACCCTTAACCTAATGAACCAAGACTTCAATATTTAAAAATAAAACACAACTGAAACTGAAAATCAGCAGGAGCGCCTCGGAAAGAAAAAAGAGTCGACCTCTCCTTCCTTCTTTTTCGAGACGATCACTCGGCAGGGGAGTGGGTGGGTCGTTCTACTTCACCTGATTTTTGTTTGCTTCCACATCAATGGGATGCGTGGAGCGGAAAAGTGCGAGGGAAAACCGACCGTGAGAGAACGGCAGTGAGAGGAGCAGGGGCAAGAGGAAGAGGGAGAAAGGGAGGGGGGGGGGAGGGGAGAGTTAGAAAAGGGAGAAAAAAAAGGGTACGAAAAGGGGAGAGAAGACCATCACGGACAGCGCAGCGCGGCAGATATTTGCCATTATTCGTGCCAGCGATTTCATGAGGATGAAGTTCTCGACCGAGTCCTTGGCTCTGCTGATTCGCTGCTGCCCTCCCCCCCCTCCGCGCCCTGGTTCACCGGCCTCCACACCCCTTCCCTTATCAGGTCCGCAGACAATCGCGGAGAGGAACGGGGCCCAGCCTGATATTGGATTTTGAAATTGTGCAGAAGGAAAGTTGGAGTGGTGGATTGTCACGCGACGAATTCCTATGGCCGTGCCGAGTGCTCGTCTCGGCAGGAGCGGGCTGGGGTGGGCGGGCTGGGGCCGGTGGGGCAGAGCAGAGCGGGGCGTGCAGGGAACGGCCTCACCGCTGATGGTGTGTACGGCTGAGAGGAGACGCGGGTTGAGCCACACCGAAGGGGATGGGGCTGAAACTCCGCGCGCTGCATACGGACTACGGACGCGACGCAGAGTTAGAGACGGCGTGGACGGCGTCAAGCAAAATAAATAAAATAATAGCGAAGCGTCTTCGAAGAGAGTCGACAGGCTCTCTCTCCAATCCAAAAAGAAAAGAGCAGGTGAATAGTAGGGGTACTCGAAAAAAAAAAAAAAGAAAAAAACAACAAAAAACAACAACATCTATACCCCCTCCCCTCCCTCTTTCATCCGAATGGCGCGAACCTTATGCTCTTTTCATTTCTTTTGAATGGCTATTGCGAGTGACCAGCCTCTCGTTCTTTTTTTGCCCCAGTTCGTGTTCCCCTCACCCTTGTACCACACACACACACTCACACACACGAGTGATGGATAAGGAAATAAAAGAGCGGAGAGATTGGACTATCAAATCAGTTGATTGGCTACCTTCCAATCGCTCCATTTTTCCCCCAGCCTACCAGCCTCTCCTCACCTCCACACACAGCTCTCTCTCTCTCTGCCCCCCTTTCCCTCTGGCTCCCTCCCTCCCCCCCTTCTCTCTCTCCCTCCCTTCCTCCATGCGAAAGCTTTGATCCGCTTAGAGCATAGCATTAGTCTATTGTAACGCGACCGGGGCAATATGCATGTGAGCGACCTTTAGCCCCACGGAAGGCGGGGGAAAAAAACCAACACGAAACGAGATCAAAACGCGTGTGCATATTGCGTTTTTCTGAATGGGCTAAATCGAGTTAAATGAGAAATGAAACACGCATGAAAAAGACTGCAAACGAGAAGTTACTTACTTGGCAATAAAAAAAAAGGATCTTCCGCGTTGAAATTGCCAGTATCACTGTGGAAATGTAAAACAAGCAAGCCGCGGAGAAATTAGGAAATTAGACCGAAGAGGCGCCGTTAGGCCTCGAGTAGCCGACGAAGCTCCGCGGTGGCGGGGCGGGGCGGGGGGCGTGGGCGGGGTGGGGCAGAGGAGCGGCCTCGCACCGCGCTGCGAGCAGCAGCAGCAGCAGCCCTCCAGAACCGAGGGAAGGCATCCGTCTTACGCCTTCTTAGCCTAATGCTGCGTGACAAAGTCTCTTGGAGCAAACTCTCTCACGGCGCGACGGCAGAACGCGCGAGAGTGGGACAGAGAAAGATGAAGTTGCGCCGCGCGCGGGAGAGAGCGAGCGAGTCGAGGAGAAAGAGCGAGAGAGAGAGAGAGAGAGCAAGTGGGAGCCGTCCCAAGGCAATAATCGTCGCAAAGGATGAGGGGGAATCGCTAACTGTTGCTGCGGATGGGTTGCCCCACCCTCTCTACCTCTTTCCCCTCTTAGGTTGATGATTGTTGAGGCGAGGGGGCTGAGGCTGGAGCGGCTGGAGGGGGGCGCGCCGCCGCTGAGGCTGCCGCCGCCTTCCGAGGCGCCCCGCGCGACTAATGTGTGCCTCTCCTGGAGTTTGTTCAGTCGGAAGGAGACAGCCCATTAGTTCGCAAAAAGCAAACCCCCTTTGCCGCCAACGGCTACCGCCGCCGCCGCCTAGAAATGAAGTACCCTGTCCGCTTTTTATTCAACACCCATCAGTCAGTAATTTTTGTACGATTACCATTGAGAATCGTGGAGGGAAGGGCGAGGTTTTAATTTTCCGGTAAAGGCAGAGGGGAAGGGAAACAATCTCTCTTCCCGGGCAGCATTAGTTTCGTAACATTTCATTCGATTTCATTGAAAAACTGTACGGTGGATATTATTTACATTGTTGTTATGATTGTCGCTGTAATGGTGGTGTTTTTTTTAAATTTTAAATTATTATTATTATCATCACGATGATGGTGAGGATGATTATTATTCCGACAGTCACCCCCGGGGCGACGGCACGGGGACACAATGGCAGCGACGCGGGCGCGGCCGAGTAGCGATAGAACGGCCGTCATTAAAATTCGAAGCGGTGCGGGCGACAGAGCGAGAGAGAGAAAGAGGGAGAGAAACAATAAAACACCTTGCCCACTGCGGGAAAACAACGAGAAAGGGCGCGGCGCGGGGGCTGGCGAAAAAAAAGAGGGGAGAGAAAACGGACACGACGAAAAACAATCTCGCTCGTTGCCGTAGCCATGAGGCGCGCCGCGAGCGCCGCGAGGCAGGCCTCCTCGGGGGCGAGGCGGGGAGGGCGGCTTGTCCAGCGCGCCGTGCTGCTAAACCCGGTCCGACCACGCGGCACAAATAATAAAACGTGGGTGTTGTTGGATGGTGTCGCTCGCTCGCTCCGGACCCTACACCTCTACAGCTGTAAGACCCTGCTGATCATCTTTGTCACACTATCCGATCTGTCTGTCTGTCTGTCTGTCTGTCTGTCTGTCTGTCTCGCTCTCTTGGCTTGCTTCACCCCACATTCCGGCTTTCCCCTGCTGCATCGCTGTAGATTTATCCAGGGGAGGAGGAGGAGAGTAAGGCGCGCGTGTCTCCGGTAACACGATTAGCTTCCGAGGCCACACACACACACGCACACACACGCGCTCTCTCTTTCTCTCTCTCATTCTCTCTCGCTCTCAGTGGCTGCACTTAGAGTCGACCCCGAGGGCTCCGCCCCGCCACCCGCAACACCGCTCCGCGAAGAGACGTCCATCCGGATGTGGGGCTTCGAGTCCACCGCTGTGTAACGCCTCTCGCCGAGCTCGCTCCACTCCCGCCCCGAGGGGGCTTACAC